>NW_016828382.1:2747723-2752624 GCF_001698545.2 Rhinopithecus bieti | reverse complement strand
GTTTACTTATTGACCCCATTGAAGAGTAGATATATTTTATTATTTATTTATTTATTATTTATTTATTTATTTATTTATTTTGAGACGGAGTCTGGCTCTGTCGCCCAGGCTGTAGTGCAGTGACGCGATCTTGGCTCACTGCCAGCTCCGCCTCCCGGGTTCACGCCATTGTCCTGCCTCAGCCTCCCGAGCAGTTGGGACTATAGGCGCCCGCCACCACGCCTGGGTAAATTTTTTTTTTTTTTTTTGTAGTAGAGACGGGGTTTCACCATGTTAGCCAGGATGGTCTCCATCTCCTGACCTCGTGATCTGCCCTCCTTGACCTCCCAAAGTGCTGTGATTACAGGCATGAGCCACCGCGCCCGGCCAAGAAAAATCAGCTGCACAATTTAGATTTAGAGTTGGGACTTATTGAGAGTTTAAGTGTGAAGAGTGATAATAGAAACTTGGTATTTAAGGAAATTTAGCCTGAGGATAGTCTGGTAAGAAATGAATTTGGAGTCGGCAAATAACAGGTTTGGAGACATCAAACAAACTCTCATATCCTCTTTCTCAGGCTGATTATCCGTGATTACCTTCCTGCGGCTGCGGGGTAGGTGGTGGACACAGTCCCCGGGGAACTCAGCTTGCTGGATTTATCCCAACCCTTGCTGGGAAGCACCACTTCTGCTTCACACCCATGCCCCACCCTCATCCCCAAACAGTCTACAGACTTACTGGGGCCTCATTAAGAACGTGGATGAGGCATGCTCCCCATAATGGGACTAATGAGAAATCACTCTATAATTTGTTCTAACTGTAACTTGGGGGGAATCTACAACCTTCTCCTCCCACCTTCACTTGAGAGTGTACTTTACTGAATGCCTGCCACATGCCAGGAAGTATATCCAGTGCTCAGTGTGCAAAGATGAATAAGCCAAGGACTCACTAAGAGGAAGGTTTTGCAGTTGTCCAAGATTAAGATGAGCTGGGCCTAAAATAGGGTGTTGACCCTGATAAGAGAGGAAAGAAAAACTAAAATATATTTTTGAGAAAAAAATTAATACGGATTGGTGACTGATTGAATACAGTTTAGTCCACTCCGTAAGAATAGTAAGTTTTGCAGCGTGATTGAAGGGAACTTGGGCACTTGAAGTAGAGAAGTCACTTCAAGACAACTCATATTGTGACACAGTTTTTGTCCTGCCACTATCTTCCTAGTAGGTCTTCCATGCCTTCACAGAGACCTCAGGTTGATGTCCAACTATCTCTGCCTGTTTGTCAAGATTTACTATAATCTGGCTCCAGCAAACAGACCCAGCCTCACCTCTTGATAATTTTCTGAGTGAAATAATCCCGTTTCAGCCAAGGGCCCCGACCCCTTGGTTTTCCTGGTTCTTCAGCCTCTTTTGGCCACAGATCTTTTTAAGAATCAGATAAAAGCTGTGGACCCTTTCCCCAGACCTGACTCTCAACTTAGCCTACATTTGAAAAGGGTTATGAAGCTCTTGAAGCTGTAGACTTCAGGAATAACCCACCTGCCAAATATAGTCTGTGCATCTAGCTCAGGATTTCTCAATGGCCGCACTCTTGACTTTTTAGGCTAGATTATTCTTTGTTGTGGGATGCTGACCTGTGCATTGTAGGATGTTTAGAAGCATCCCTGTCCTCTACCCCTGAGATGCCAGCAGCATTCCCCCAATCCATTTATGACAACATAAAGTATCTCCAGATAGTCCCAAATGTACCTGGGGGGCAAAATTGCCCCCAATTGAGAACCACTAGTCTAGCTGTTTCCTCATTTTTTACCTTTCCCAAAGCAATTTCTTTCCTGCTATTTAATCCTTACCCTACCTTTTTAAGTTTTACACTTCTCATATAAATTTTATGAATTGCAAGAGTCCATAGGGACCTCTCCTTTCTTCCTTTCATGATTTGGACACTTTCTCATATGCTTTTTCATTTGCTTCTCTGGCATCGCCAACTGGATTATATGGTTTTAGGAGCAGGAACCCAGTATTACAGATCTCATATTTTAAACACACGATTTTGGTGAATACTTTCTTTGAAACTTTATATTATTAAAAGTTTCAAAGATATAGAAGAGTAGAGAATATAGTGAACCCTCACATAACCTTCACCAGCTTCAGCAGTGAGCCACTCAATAGTCAATCTTGTAAGTGGTTTGGTTTTTATGATTGTAGCAACTATTTTTTTCAGAAAACACCTTTAACAATTTTTAAATACCTTTAATACAGTTGCAATTTATTAAATATCTAAAATGTTCCTAGTGCCGGGATGAATAACTATAAATAAGCATTTTTCTATACCACACTCCTTGAAATTCCCTAAACATGTTCTGCTGTTTTACAAAAATGCACACCATATAAAAACACATATAATTCTTTCTTCCTTGTATGAAATGCCCACACTTCCATCCACATCTCCACTTTGCTCCCTTGGTGATTGTCCACATAGTCCTAAAACCTTATTTTATTATTTATTTATTTATTTGAGACAGAATCTCACTCTGTCACCCAGGCTGGAATGCAGTGGTGGGATCTCGGCTCACTGCAACCTCTGCCCCCAGGGTTCTAGTGATTCTCCTACCTCAGCCTCCAGAGTAGCTGGGATTACAGGCGCCCACCACCACACCCGGGTAAGTTTTTTGTATTTGTAGTAGAGACGGGGTTTCGCTATGTTGGCCAAGCTGGTCTCGAACTCCTACCTGAGGTGATCCACCTGCCTTGGCCTCCCGAAGTGCTAGGATTACAGGCGTGAGCCACTGTGCCCGGCCTATTATTATTTTTTTACTCACCACTATACTAGTGAACAAAATCTTATTTTAAACATCTCTTTATACAAGCCTTTCCTGAATTCTGAAAGTAAGTTAAATGCTCCCAATCTTTAACACAATTGTTCCTTACACTTCTGTTATTGCACTTAGCACACTGAGGTATAATTATTTGTACATCACGCTAATTCACCCACCGGTCCACGGGCTACTTGCAGGCAGAAAACATATCCTGTTTCCATATTTCCAGTACCTAGCACCTAACATTTAGCCTGGCACATATTAACCAAATGAATGAGTTTCCTAGCATAATAATTTCCATATAATAGCTACTAAATAAGCATTTATTGAATTTAACTTAATGAACAGTCAAATAATGTAAATCACTACCCACAAAAGAGCACACAAATTAAAAAATACAGGATGAAGGTGAGATTAGAGTGGGAAAGAATGAATGGGCAAATTTCACAGAGGTTCAATCCTGCCTTTTCCCTGGATCCCCGCTCCCAGCTCCATTTAATGTATCTTAGGTTTTATTTAAAAATCTAGGGTAAGTTTTTTCCCTTCCTCCTTCTCTCCCTCCTGCCCTTCCTTCCTTTTCTAAATTTTAACAGACTTTTGTTTTATTAGCTACAGAGTCTTGCTCTGTCACCCAGGCTGGAGTACAGTGGCATGATCATGACTTGCTGCAAACTCAAACTCCTAGGCTCAAACAGTTCTCCTGCCTCAGCCGCTTGAGTATCTAGGACTACAGATGTGCCCCACCACGCCCAGCTAATTTTTTTTCTGTGTTTTTTTTTTTTTTTTTTTTGTAAGAATGGGGATCTCACTATGTTGTCCAGGCTGGTCTTGAACTCCTGGACTCCACAGATCCTCCTGTCTCGGCCTGCTAAAGTACTGGGATTACAGGCATGAGCCACTGAGTCTGGCCTAAACAGACTTTAAGGCTCTAGTAATGCGTATCTTGGATTTGGGAATCTTTTCAGTTTCTGCATTTCCTTTCAATACATAGGAAAAATGAACTCATCTGCAAAGCTGCTAAGCTTGTTTGCTTCTCAGCTCTCCAATGGAACTCTGACATGAGCATGTAACCCCAGCCAATCATCCTCCCAAGCTGTCACAATACTGTACTTAGAAGCCAAGGTAATGAGGCCCTGTTCTGATTGCTAACACATCTGTCATCAGCTGTCATGCATGCTACAGGCAACTGCAGGCCTGGGGAACTGCGATGCAAAGGTATGGAGGAGAGAGAATAGGCTCAGTTCAGGAAATTGAAATTAATTCAACGTGGCCAGCATGTAGAGGTCTGATTTTAGTTGCAGCAAGAACCTAGGGAAATGAACAGGAGTTGCATCACAAAAAGCATTTATGTGTCATACTTAGGAAGATGTACTTATATCTTGAATGCTTTTACAAGAAAACCTTTAAAATTATATGTATCTTTTACAAAATCATAATTTCTTATTCAAAAATGATACACTTCAATGTAGAATTTTTACACAGAAATGTGCAAAGAAAATCATTCTTAATTTAACCACCTAAAGATAACTATTTTAAACATGTTGGCATGTATTTTTCAACCTTTTTTTCTATGCACATAACCAGGAATGCATACTACAAAGAAAACAAGGCAGGCACAGTGGTTATGAGCCTGCAGTCCCAGTTAGTCTGGAGGCTGAGGTGGCAGGATAGCTTAAGTCTGGTGACAGAGCAGGCGCACCGTCATCTTGGACAAACACTGCCACTTTAAGTTCCAGCTCCCTTTCTAGCCTCAGGCATTTCAAGGAAATCATTTCTCTTCTAACTATAAGCAGCCAGAAAGAGGAGACAGTAAAACACAGATAAGACAGCTCAGGGCCGGCGCGGTGGCTCAAGCCTGTAATCCCAGCACTTTGGGAGGCCGAGGCGGGCGGATCACGAGGTCAGGAGATCGAGACCATCCTGGCTAACACGGTGAAACCCCGTCTCTACTAAAAAAATACAAAAAACTAGCCGGGCGAGGTGGTGGGCGCCTGTAGTCCCAGCTACTCGGGAGGCTGAGGCAGGAGAATGGCGTAAACCCGGGAGGCGGAGTTTGCAGTGAGCTGAGATCTGGCCACTGCACTCCAGCCTGGGTGACAGAGCGAGA
>NW_016828382.1:2740108-2744639 GCF_001698545.2 Rhinopithecus bieti | reverse complement strand
GGTGCCGGAAGAGGAAACCTCTCGCTGGCGCTAGGAGTGCGGCGGGGCGCGCGCCGGCGGCTGCGGAGCTGGCAGGTGCTAGGCGTCTGCACCTGGCAGGCGATGGCGCCCGGTGCGGGCGCCCCGGGATAGCGCGGGCGAGGCTGCAGGGCCCCGGCGCGCACGCCCGCACCCGTCCCCGGCCCTGGCGTGGGCCCAGCCCGGCCCAGGCAGCAATGGGGCTCCTGCAGCTGCTGGTTGTAGCGGTGCTGGCATCCGAACGCCGGGTGGCGGGTGCAGCCGAGGTCTTCGGGAACTCCAGCGAGGGTAAGGTCGGGGCACCTGGCTTCTGCATCCCAAAGTTGCTTTTGCATTTCTTGCAAGGTCAAAATCCGCCCGGGGTCTGTCAGCCTAGCAGGGCGATGGTGCTGGGGGCGTTGGTACTTGCCGGGTGGTGAGTCCAGAACGGGCACGAATGGTGTTTCCTGCAGTGGAAACACGCATGGCTAAGGAGGCCTTATTATTAACCTCCTCATTTAGCGGAGAAAATGGGAAGAGACAAATAATTCTCTTTCTTTTAATGCAGTATTATCTCCCTTAGGGAGCAGCCATGTTTGTGGCTTTAACTTACTAAAGCGCCTCTTTGCTCCCCAGTAGACTGAGCTTCTGGACAGCAACACTTGGGGTGGAACTAGGGGCTTAATGACTGGTGGCTCTCAAGCTGCATGGAACTTTTACACCCCCCAAATCTAGAGGCTTTTCAAATTGGTTATGTTCTACAGAGTTTGAGAGGAAAAATGAATCCAGAATGGGGCTTTATTTATTTTTAAAGAGCCTTTACCATCTAATTTATTAATACCATCTGGAGACATGAAAACATTCCATACTCACAATGAGAAATAAAGGACTTTCTGAATTACAGATACGTAGACATGCAGATAATGTACACCCTCAATTCTACAGGTTCAGCCACAGATGAAAAATAAACACAGGAACACAAAAGTTTGCCAGTCCAGGTATCAGAGTTGTTCTCCTTACTTGAGGGCAAGAAATTTCTAATCGATTTGACCTCAAAAAAGACAAGTGGACAAAAACTGTGTTCTCTGTTGTCTCATATCCCACAGGAAATAGGTCTCTATGAGTTTACAATTCATTTACAAAATTCTCAATCATTGCAGGTACCAACAGGAAATAACTTGTCATCCGTAAATGAACTGTAAAAAGTAACAATTTAATAGAGAGTAAAACTAAAATGAGAAAAACAGGAATCAACGAAGTTCTCTTGCCACTTCAAGTTCACCTGTGGGAGCCAAGAAGAAACATGCCTGGACTTGGCTCCCTATGAGTACACCATTTTTGATGATTTCAGGTGCCTTTTTTTTTTTTTAGCTGGAGTCTCGCTCTATCGCCCAGGCTGGAGTGCAGTGGCATGACCTTGGCTGACTGCAACCTCCGCCTCCTGGCTTCAAGCGATTCTCCTGCCTCAGCCTCCCTGGGTAGCTGCGATTACAGGTGCCTGCCACCACACCCAGCTAATTTTTCTATTTTTAGTACAAACGGGGTTTCACCATGTGTGCAGTCTGGTCTCGAACTACTGACCTCGTAATCTGCCCGCCTTGGTCTCCCAGAGTGCTGGGATTACAGGCGTGAGACACCGCGCCCGGCCGATTTCAGGTGACTCTTGCTCATCTCAGTGAGAACTCAGAATGGAATGTTAGATTGTAGGTCTTGTGCTTGGTGAATGAGTTTGGGCAACAGCTCATGGTTTGTTAATATAAAATGTAAAAGGCACTAGTTGTGCCAGGCAGATCATCATGTGCTTTTCCATGAAATTAAGTGCATTCTGTTTTGTTTTGAGGTTTATAGACTAGTTGCAGTTCTGAAACATAATATTTTCTGAATAATGTGATTGTGTTCCTATGCACTTATATTTGAGAAGCCCTTGTGCAAACTGAATTCTAGGATCTTTGTATAGGACTGAGGCCAAAGTTGAAAAGGGCAATTTTTTTTTTTTTTTTTTTTTTTGCAGAAAAACCTTGCTTATAATAGAGCACTAACATTCCCTGTGTATAGTGTGTGCCAGGTGCTTTCCATGTGCAGTGTTATTTAATCCCCACCACCCTACAATATAATGATCTTCCTCACTTATCAGAGGAACAAATGAACAACTGCTAGGGTTACAGATGGGACTTGAACCCAGGTTCAAGTCCTGCAAATTTCATAGTCCTTCCACTTCAGTAAAGCTGCCTTCCAATAAGAATGTCTTACATGGCATGGTGCTTTGTACTTAATCCTTCTGTGAATCCTCATTCTTCAAAATAGCTTTATGATGGAGGTAGAAGAGATGCTATCTCCATTTTAACAGGTGAAGAATTTGAGATATTAGAGTTTTAGTTGATCGAGGCCAGCCCCTGAGTCAGAAGAGCAGGCATCCAGACCTTTTTCTTTCTAGTTGGTGTTTTAGTATTTCATACCTAGAAATTTTTATACAAAAGTTAAAAAATATGAATAAGTTGAGAAATTAATATTTTTTCAAACACTGTTTTTTGCCTCTTTGCTATGATTAATAGCACTGATATTCCTCAACATTATTCTTTTTGCCTTGCATTGGTATTGTCATTCTGTGCAAAAGAGGGACAATGTGGGGACTTAACTGCTGAGTGATAATAAAAGCTGATATTCTCCACATCCATCAGATAAAAATCAGTATGGAAAGGTAGAAGGATGTAGTTCAGGATTTGCATAATCTTCCTAGAAAATGGCTGGATTGATGTTTGATGATGATGATTCTGATAACCATACAAACTGAAGAAATTGAGCATCTACTGTAATTTAGGAGGATTTACCCATCTTTGGCAGGATGAGCTAACTTGCATGACTTCGGTAGTGGCCTAAATGCTAAATAAATCTTGGAACGTGGCAGATGGAGTTCCTAGAATGTCTGAGGAGGGTGCGACCAGTGGGCACATGAGATGGATCATACTTTTAAGCAGTTTTTCCTTCTCTTGGAGTTCCAGTTCACTGCTGCCTTTAACATCTTTCATTTGTTTAGATTCATATCCAGTAACTCCTCTGGAATTTCATAGTAATTGGACTTGAGCACAGCATCATTTGGGCCTTGCAGTCTTCGTGCTATTGATGGTGCTTTACCAAGGTAGCAGGCCATTTGTGGTTAGTTGCAAGTGCTGTCTTTCTCTAAAAAGTGTATGAAGCTAATATGTTTATTTTTGTGTTTCCTTTCAACCTTTAGGGCTGTTGAACATTTGTAAGAAGATAACAATGAGAAATTGGGAGGGGCAGTTGACAGCTGACCAACTCAAGTAGCTGAACTGTTTTTGTTTTTAATCTGAAGAGAATTATGAAGACTAGGCTATGACAGATTTCTCTTAGAATTTGGCTGTTGTATTGAAGCACAAACAGTGGAAGTAAATTTTAGTAAAATAGTAAAAGGAGGAGTTGGAAATTTTATGGTTGCCAGATTAGGATCTGATTCGGAAAGAAAAGGAAAAGGTTAGGATTGGGCAGCACTTTTAAAGTGGAATTATTGGAAAGAAAAGTGATTCTGAGTAAGAATGGAAGATGGGTGTGAAAATTGTTTCAAGTCCCTTCTGTCGGTCAGATGACAAAAAAAGCCACTTCTTTTTAGAGGAAAGCTAGTGGAAGTGCCCGAACTTGATATTAGCCATTTGCTTTGTAATATCTTTTGATGTACTGTCTTTTTTCCTCCTACTCTCCAAGTCATAAGATCTAATTATGCCTCATAAAATGCTTCTAATAAATCCTTTTCCATATGCTTTAGAGGTGAAGTTAAATTCCTGTTAGCTTCTTCAGGATATCTTTTGGATATGTGTCTTCTTTTGCTAAATCTGTTTTATGAACAGAAATTGTATGAGTTTCTAACAGACTGAGCTGTTTAAGTTGCCTTGACTTTCAGTATCTTTTGTTGTCACTCTGTGGAAGTCTCTTTCTCAACGTAATGCTTATGTTGTGCCTGGAATTTCTGTGACTGCCCTGTACATGTTAGTCCCTTTCTTCCCGCTAATTTATTTGTAGGGCTGCTTTGGGTGCCTGATTCTCTTTCTTTCTTTCCTTTTCTTTTTCTTTTTTTATTATTATACTTTAAGTTCTAGGGTACATGTGCACAACGTGCAAGTTTGTTACATATGTATACTTGTGCCGTGTTGGTGTGCTGCACCCATCAACTCGTCAGCACCCATCAACTCGTCATTTACATCAGGTATAACTCCAAATGCCATCCCTCCCCCTACCCCCTCCCTGGTGTGTGATGTTTCCCTTCCAGAGTCCAAGTGATCTCATTGTTCAGTTCCCACCTCTGAGTGAGAACACGCGGCGTTTGGTTTTCTGTTCTTGCGATAGTTTGCTGAGAATGATGGTTTCCAGCTGCATCCATGTCCCTACAAAGGACTCAAACTCATCCTTTTTTATGGCTGCATAGTATTCCATGGTGTATATGTGCCACATTTTCTTAATCCAGTCTGTCACAGATGGACATTTGGGTTGATTCCAAGTCTTTGCTATTGTGAATAGTGCT
>NW_016828382.1:2705252-2736319 GCF_001698545.2 Rhinopithecus bieti | reverse complement strand
TTTTTTTTTTTTTTTTTTTTTGGTGGATATTGACAGTCGGATCTCTAAAGCTTATATGGAAATGAAAAGGACCAGAAATAGTCAAGATAAATTTGAGGAGGAAGAACAAATTTGGAGCAGGAGTTAAGAGAGTTGTAATATTTGTGTTAGGACTGGTGTCTATAGCTAGACAAATAAGCCAGTAGAATACAATTGAGACTCCAGAAGCAAACACATATGTTCACTTGACTTATGTGAAAGGTGGAACCGCAAAGCAGTAGGGAGATGGTGGTATTTTTAAATTATTTTATTTGTATAAACTTATGGAGCACAAGTGTAGTTACAGGATATATTGTGTAGTGGTGAAGTCAGGGCTTTTAGCGTATCCATCGCTGGAATTACGTACATAGTACTCATTAAGTAATTTCTCATCTTCGGCGCCCTCCCACCTTCCTCAGTCTTCAGTGTCTGTCAGTCCACAGTGTAGGCCCCTGTGTACACATTACATAGCTCCCATTTATAAGTGAGAGAACATGCAGTACCTACAGGGTGGTATTTTTAGTGAAGGTTGCTGTCAAGTAGATAAACATATGAAACAATGAACTGTGACCTCTATCTTACACCATGTATAAAAATCAATATCAGACTGATCTTTAGCTCTAACTGTGAAAGATAAAACAAACTTCTAGAAGTTAACATGGGACTGTATCTTCATGATCTTGGTATATGTTGCCAAAGATTTCTTTAAAATGACACAAAAAGGACTAATCATAAAGGAAAAACCTGAGAAATTGTCTGCTAAAATGAAAACTCTTAATCTAAAGGTAACAAGAGAGTGAAAAGACAAGCAACAAGAGTAGGAGAATATATTTGCAATATATCTGTCAGAATACTCATATCTGTGATGTTTTAAAAACTCCTAAAATTGAAGAAGGGCAGACAGTTCCATTTTTAATATATGTAAAAGACTCGAACAGACTCTTTTCACAAAGAGAATATCCAAATAGCCAATAAGCAAAGCAAAGGGTTCTTAACACCCATGAGTAATTAGGGAAGTGCAAATTAAAATCACAGTCAGATACCACTATCTACCCAGCAGATAAATGAAGGATACCAAGTGTTGGTGCGACTGTTGGGCAGTTGGAATACTTTCCTACAGTAAGTTGATGAGGTATACATTGGCAAAACATTGTTGGAAGACTGGCAGTATCTACTGAAGCTGAAGATGAGAATACCCTATTACCTGATAATTCTACTCATAGATTCCACCCAACAGAAATGTGTATATGCATGTACCAAAAGACATGCACAGAAAATGTTTAGAGTTATTTATAACTCTAAACCAGAAATACAGATGTTTATTAACAGTAGAACAGATAAATACATTGTAGCATGTTCATTTCATGAAGTATACAAGAACGGTAATGAGTTATGGCTACTTATGGCAGCTGGAATGAATTGCACAAACATAGTGCTGATTTTAAAGAAGCCAAACACACAAAAATTGTATGTAAATTCTATGCAATTGAATTCCCTCAACTAAATTCCTAGTGTTTGAACTTAGGACCCTGTTTCCCTCTGGGGGAGCAAAGAAGATGTGATTGGGAGGGGCCACAAGGGGACCCCTAAGGTGCTAGAATGCTGTTTTGGTGCTGGTTAATTCATGGGTGTGTAAACTTTGTGTATTTCTCTGCATAGTATTTAATGAATATTTGTTTTTTAATTGATACCTGGACCTTAGCCCCAGTGATTTTGATTTAACTCATCTGGAGAGGGTCCCAGGCAGCAGTGTTTTGGTTTTTTTTTTAATCCACTGCAGATGATTGTAATGTATAGCCAGACTGTATAATCACTGTATTATAATTTCTTATGAAAAGGACACCTTATGGTCACTATAGAAAATTTTAAAAATAAGGAAATGTGTAATGAAAAGAAAAAAAAAATCACTTAAAATACACTCCCAGAGATATTTCCTCTTAATACCCCTACCTATTTTGTCAAGTGACCAGGTTATAAATAATGTATACAATGTCCCTCCCTTTTATCATCTGGCTTCTGCCTGGTTCTCACTATAGGCATTTGAGGAAAGGAAGGTGATGAGGCATCATTTTCCTGTAGCTTTTGGGAAATCCAGGAAGTAGCAGATGAATGTTGTAATTATTCCTGAAATGTAGGTATATTTCTTGAAGAAGAATTCAGAAGCAAAGACTGCAGATTAATTTTTGGTCCTAATCATTATGTATTCTCACATGGTCTGTTTGTTTTATTTCTGGATTTCTTAGACTAAAACAAGACTTTTAGGTACAGTTTAACCATTTAAGATCAAAGGTCATCTGTTACACTGTCACAGCAAAAACTCTCTCAAATATATTTATTGCCTGACACATATGCTTTCTGGAATAGTCTTCCACAAAATCAGAACTATTTTATTTCTTACTAATTTATTATTCATCCTATAATGGTAACAGTCTAGATGTTCATTAATAGGAGATTGGGTAAATGATTATGGTACATACCCAGAATGGAATACTCTGTAGCTTTTAAAATGGTAAAGCTAGAATTATCTGTGTTGTTATGGAAAGATGTATTAGACCTGTTAAATGGGCAATATCAAACATACATATATCTTTTTCCATCTGTGTGGAAATATGCATGCTGATATCTGCCTAAGCCCTAAAAGATATATCCCAACTGTTAGCAGTGATGATTTCTGTACAGTGTGCTTGCTGGAGGAGTTGACTTTCTGTTTATTTTGCACCTTTTATAAGGATTATATATTTTCTAGAAAATATTACCATTTTAAGGGAAAGCAAAACAGTGACAGAATGTTAACAGAATGTCCCATTTTTCCCTTTTTTTTTTTTTTTTTTCCTAGTGTGTGTTCCTATTTTATAAACATTTAAAATGTAGAGTTGGCCTGGCGCGGTGGCTCATGCTTGGAATCCCAGCACTTTGGGAGGCCGAGGTGGGTGGATCACGAGGTCAAGAGATTGATACCAGCATGGCCAACATGGTGAAACCTAGTGTCTACTAAAAATCCAAAAAATTAGCTGGGCGTGGTGGTGCTCACCTGTAGTCCCAGCTACTCGGGGGGCTGAGGCGGGAGAATCGTTTGAACCTGGGAGGCAGAGGTTGCAGTGAGCTGAGATCGTGCCACTGCACTCCAGCCTGGTGATAGACCCAGACTCTGTCTCAAAAAAAAAAAAAAAAAAAAAAAAAAAAAAAAAAAGGACATGGGGAAAAAAAAAAAAAAAAAAAAAGTCAGCCGGGAGGGGTAGCTCATGCTCGTAATACCACCACTTTGGGAGGCTGAGATGGGCAGATCACTTGAGGTCAGGAGTTCGAGACTAGCCTGGCCAACATAGTAAAACCCCGTCTCTACTAAAAATACAAAAATTAGCCAGGCGTGGTGGCACATGCCTGTAATCCCAGGTACTCAGGAGGCTGAGGCAGGAGAATTGCTTGAACCTGGGAGGTGGAGATTTCAGTGAGCTAAGATTGCCCCACTGCACTCCACCTAGGTGACAGAGTGAAACTGTCTCAAAAAAAATAAAAAATAAAAAAAAGAATCAGTTAAAATATTCTCCCAGAGATACCTGCTTTTAATATTCCCCTACTTATTTTGTCAAGTCATCAGTTGTTTAACAGTGTATTTTAGTTTCCATGGTTCTGTGTTTCCATACTGTCTTTCCAAAGTTTTGTTTTCCAAGTATTTTGAGTTGTGATTCATCCTCATCCTGGGTGATAGGTTAAGGGAAGGTTAAGAAAAGTTTACCATGAAGCCTTCTCTAGTTGATGGCTTCAGTCTCTTCCAGGGCTTTTAAAGGCTCTGTATACTGTTCTGATGGAAGGCCCATGTCATGGGAGATAGACATAAGGATTATTAAAACATTTTCTAAAATATATCAAAGGGCAAATTTAAGTGATAATTACAGAAGTCTTGGATAACCTTTATGAATTTGTTTGATCATGGTGCCCAACAACTAGAGTGCCTACTCCACAAGTACCTTATAAATATTTGCCAAATAGGGAAAATGAGAACAAAAGGGAAAAACTGAAGATGTAGACTAGAAAAGGCAGGGTAGTGAGTGAGTTGAGTGCTGTGAACTGTGAAAGGATAGAAATCTTACTAATTTCTAGGAAAACAGACTGACACTGCCAAAACAGGTGAGAATTTTTAAGACTTGGAGGATGCATGATGGATGGAACCAAACTTGAAGGGCAATATGTGAAACATTTTTAGTGTAATTTACTGAAATCCATGTAGTTTTATGTATAATTTGCTTTTCTAATAAAATAATCATGATGATGGGAAGGCCTGGAAAATTTAAACATGTTTTCTTGTTTCTCTTTAAAAGAAAAAACACACGCACACAATTTTTTTCAGACTTCCCCACCCAGATTCTATTGACCACTCCTTAATATTTTAACCTCTGTTCCAGCTGGAGTTTGGTCCATATAAGATGTAAAATGTCTTTCTGGTTCCATAAATAGGAAATATACTATCTTCATTTGTCATTGTTAAAAGTACTAAAATTTTCTCTAGAGTTTTAGAAATGAAATTGTAACCATAAGTAACCTTGTGTTCTATCATCATTTTTTTTAAATTAAGTTGTGAATGTAATATAGCATCACAGAACTTAGGAAAATATATAGAGGTTAACATTATTCTAGTCTTAGCCCTATTTGTGTCTTCTTTTTGGCTCTTCCACATGCTACTCATTCTTGATTTTTTTTTTTTTTTTTTTGGTTTTTTTTGGTTTTAAATCATCCAGTGGAGCTTTTGTACTAAAAAAAAAAGTGTTGAAAATTGACCTTCTTGGGACATAGTATATAAGAATGTGTTATTAAGTTATTTAGTATCTGAAATGTTTTCTTTTGCCACCCACCGACTCTAATTTCCTTCTAAAATAAAACATGACAGTTCCACTGTGGGACTCGGGTGAATTATAATCTTTTTTTCATCAACGCCTTTTCATCTATATTTAATCTAAATCTTCTGTTTATTTGTTTAGAATTGAACCCCGCAAGACTGCTTATGTGAAGCTTGGGATCTCCTCTGCTTTTCATGCAGACAGATACTGACTGTAGGATGGGGGGTGAGGTAGGAATCTAGGACTACACAGGAGTAAAAGCAACCTAATTAAAGGAATATTTGAGAGTTCGATCGAGAAAAGACAGAGCTGGTGTGCAGCTGGCAGAAACACACCACAGAGAAGTGGAGACAGAGTCAGTGAGATGCAGGCCATGGAGGCAAGTAGACAGATGGGACAGGCCTGGAAGAGGTGTTGAAAAACTGTCCTTGTTATAACCTATCTTTTTTATGCACTCTGAGCTTGATCCTTAAGCAAACAAAAGCTCTCTTTTCCAGGATGCCTGTGGTTCACAATAGTATGTGCAGTGCCTGGTGTGGGCCCTCAACAGACATTTTTGTCGGTACTGATGGCACCTTCCTTTGCAGTCTCCATGAGACAGATGAGGAAATTGAGGCTTAAGGGGATTTAAGGAACGTGCCTAAAATCACACAGCTGGTAAACGCTGGTATTAAATTGCAGCCACCTGTGTCTCTTCAGGCTATGCTGACTTTAGAATTCACTAGACAGTTATAGTTCTTTAACACCAGCACATTCATGATTGTTAGTAGCCCCACGGGATTGTCATCTTCAGATTCAAGGACTCTGTTCCGAAGATCGTTGTTATTGCTACTGCCAGAGGGGAAGTTTCTCTGGGCTCCAGGAGCCTGTCTTCAGCATATCTTTTGAAACACCTCTTGCATTTTAGTTCTGAGCTCTATCATTCACTGGCTGGATGACCCTGGGTGGGCTGCATCACTTTTTAAGCCACATTGTCTTTAGCAGGGAAATAGGAGCAATAACCGTCTTTACCTCAAAGAGTTTTTCTGAGGATTAAATTCCACATTCGTTTATGAATGTGATCTCTGCAAATTGATATGAGAGTACCACTGTTGTAATGAAAAGTTTATCTCGTTGTAGGTCTTATTGAATTTTCTGTGGGGAAATTTAGATACTTCGAGCTCAATAGGCCCTTTCCAGAGGAAGCTGTTTTGCATGATATTTCAAGCAATGTGACTTTTCTTATTTTCCAAATACACTCCCAGTATCAGAATACAACCGTTTCCTTTTCTCCGGTAAGTACAAATAATTATTTTAGTAAAAATCATTTCTGTATTTTGGGGTCTGGTATTTAGTATGAGCATTAGAATTTGATATCTCTCTCTCTCTTTTATGTTTATGACCTTATGTCTTAAATTTTAAAAAATCAAAATAGGATGTTTTCAAGTTAGTGATTGAGAGTATCTCAGGCCTTTCTTGAGTGTGGCAGTCTCTGACCTAAAAAGGGGTAATGGAGAACTGAGTTGGGGGGAAGGGCACCCTGTGCCAAATGTTACCACTATGCAGGCAAGTTTTTTTCATGATTTCCCACCTTTTCATTTTCTTACTTTAGTGGGGCCTTAGTAATTTTTACCTGAGAATGTACGTTTTAATGGATTTTCATTGTTGTTTAGCTATAAAATTGAACTTTACCCAGAACCCTATAATGTCAACTTTATTCTTTGGAATCTGTCATGCAAACAACAAAAAAATTATAGTGCTCAGTTCATCCAGCCCTGTGCTATGCCTCCAGCAGTGTTAAGGATTTTATTATAGATATCATCACTAAACCCCTTAACTTCAACCTCAGCTTTAGAAAGTTTTTAAAATTCCCTGGGTTAGCTTAAGCTATGAAGGATCTGCCATTTATGTAATCTTTTACACATCTATATTTAGTCTCTATGATGCCTTAGACCAATACATGCATTTTACTTTGTATGAAGTTATACTTCATTTTATTTGTCCTAAGCCTATCTTATAATATTCTGGAATTTGGTAAACAAATCTTTCAATCCAATTCATATGTAATTTTTTAAAATTTTTATTTTTATTTTTTTAGAGATAGGATCTCGCTTCATCACCCAGGCCGGAATGTGGTTGTGTGATCATGGCTTAAATTCCTGGCCTTAAGTGATCCTGGAACTACCGGCACGTGTCACCACACTTGGCTAATTTTTAACATTTTTTTTGTAGAGATGGGGTTTTGCTATGTTGCCCAGGCTGGTCTTAAACTCCTGGCCTCAAGTGATCCTCCTGCCTGGGCATCCCAAAGTGCTGGGATTACAGGCATGAACGACTGCGCCCCAGCCTATGTATAATAGTATAGGCATTGGTCACACTATCTTTCTTGCTATTATATTTTTTTATTCCTGTCTTCTTGCCCCTACCATAGCGATTTCGAAATTGTGTGCATGTGGTTGTGCACGTGTGTGCGTGTGTATTGTGGGGGTGTGGGGGGGGGGTAGTTAATAGACTGGAAATGGAAGAGTTCAACTGAGGAAAAAAGGAAAGGAATAAATAGTATTAATTACAAGAGATACCGATGTCACGCATACGTTGAATTTGCCCAAGTTCTTTGCAGCTAGAGCAGAAGGTAAAGCATGTTAAATTTCATAACTTCCTTAGAAAGGAAGGAGCATGCCAGTTCCTCGGGGGAGGCAAGTTTTTTATGGCACTGAATTCAAAAGACAGCTTCCTATTCAGACTCTTCCATGGGAGACTTAGTAAAATGGCACATAGATGAGTTCTTTCTTCTTCTTTTTTAACTAGATCCATTAAAACAATTTTTAATTAACAAACAGTATGATTTTCTTCCTAATGACATTACAGCAAGACAACATTTGGAGGAAAAGAGAGAGGATGGAGGAAATAAGGATTTATATTTGTTGAATGCCTACTATGTGCTAGGCCAGTGGTTCTTAAGCTTCTGGAGCCATAGACTGCTCAAGTCTATGGACTCAAATATAAATATATAATTTCTTGGGGCCCTTCAGAAACCCTCAGGCCCCCAGTTAGGAACCCTTGTGTTTGGTTTCCATATGATTAATTCTCATTAAAGCTCAACAAAGTAGTAGTGATACCTGTTTCTACATCTGAGGAAGCAGAGCTTGGATGAAGAGATGCCAGCATCACCAGTGAGAAAATAGACCTGGATGGCAGCATCTTGGGCCTTGATTTCTATGCAGAAAGGGTCTTAGTTGTCCTTAATTACCATTTTATTTCTTGGACTGCCTTTAGTTCCCACTGTTATATTACTTAGAATATGATGGCCAGAACTGCACATGGCTCAGGAAGTGAGTGGTCTGTGTGAAGAGAAGTGCTTCTGTTTCCTGTGCCCTTCCTGATAAAGTGTGGTACTTTTGGTTTTTTTGGGTCATGAGGGCAGTTGGCTCTTTGAAACTGTTGACTTGATCATTTATCAATATTTGAGCCATTCTTTCTTGTGCTTATCAAATTGAAACTGCTCTGCTGCCTTTTCCTTCCCATTTCCTTTACTTTGATAGAACCTCTTGAATCTATTACCTCTTAGCTTAGCATTTTATTATTCAGAAAGCTTTCCAAGCAGATGGGAGTGGGGATGGTAGAAAGGAAGTGTGTGAGGAAGGGTTAGGAAGGGGCACAAGGAAACTTGGGGTGATGCATACATTTACTATTTTGATTGTGGTAATGGTTTCACAGGTGTCTATGTATATCAATACTTAAAAGTATACTTTATGAGTCAGATGCGGTGGCTCTTGCCTGTAATCCCACTACTTTGGGAGGCCGAGGTGGGCGGATCACGAGGTCAGGAGATCAAGACCATCCTGGCTAACACGGTGAAACCCTGTCTCTGGTAAAAATACAAAAAAATGGCCGGGTGTGGTGGCAGGTGCCTGTAGTCCCAGCTACTTGGGAGGCTGAGGCAGGAGAATGGTGTGAACCTGGGAGGCAGAGCTGGCAGTGAGCCAAGATTGCGCCACTGCACTCCAGCCTGGGTGATAGAGCTAGACTCCATCTCAAAAAAAGAAAAAAAAGTATACTTTATGTACAGTTTATAGTATGTCAGTTATAACACAATTTAAAAGGTACTTCAAAAACTGAACTCCTTGGGGCCAGGTCTCATGTTTTTGTCTTAGTGGTCTTAGACACGAAGACAAAACGTTATTTGACATAGTAAATCTTAATTCAAGTTAATTGAAACACTTGGGAATTTCACTGTTCATCTGCTATTCCTGATCAAAGATTATTTTTATAGACAGAATGTTTGCGTCTTCACAAAATTCACAGTTGAAATCCTTATCCCCAGTGTGTTGTACTAGGAAGTGGAGTCTTTGGGAAGTGATGAGGTTCAACAAGAACGGGTACAAGAAATTGTTGTATCCTGAGTCTTCAGCCTATAAGAGGGCCCTCCTCAGAACCCAGCTGTGTTGGCATCCCTATCTTGAACCACCAGAGTCTAGAATTGTGAAAATAAATTTCTGTTGTTTATAACCACCTAACCTGTGGTACTTTGTTATAGCAGCCTTAACTAAGACAATCATATATTTTTCAAGAATGCGTTTTCCATGTATATGTGTGGGCATGTGAACATAGAGATGAAAAGAATTCCCTGGATATTTGAGGAAGGTTTTTTTTTCTGTTTGTTTTGAGACGATTTGGAATAGGACATGTACACTAGATCAGCTCGGTAATTTATATGTTTTGCTTGACTTCCTATTCATGATGATGTTTCTTCTTGACTGCAGACTCTCCTTTCCAATGCCTCGGAAACAGGCACTGCCAGTGGACTGGTTTTCATCCTTAGACCGGAGCAGAGTACATATACTTGGTACTTGGGGACTTCAGGCATAGAGCCTGTACAGAATATGGCTATTCTACTCTCCTACTCAGAAAGAGGTAACCCTTCTGTCTTCTCCTCCCTCTTACTCTTTGGAATATGGAATGTGTTCGTGAAACTTTAAGGAAAATGATCCTATTAAGATTGTTTGTTGCAAGTATAATTTATGTAATCAGAAATATTTTATAGTAAGAGAATTAGCATGATGACTGAAAGCTCAGGTAGTGACTAGAACATGTTTATTCATTCAAAAAGCATTTAGGGAGGAGCCCTTGGAGAAGCAGTAATAGTTAAGGCAAGACATAGTCCTTAACAGTTTAGTTATTCTGAGCAGAAGCAGTAAGCTCTACGTCATGAAGAAGAATGATTTGGATAATGGCGCGTTGTGGGTGTGGTTGCAGCTGGAGTGTGGAGGGCCTTGCATACAATTTGAGGTTTGCACTTTATTTTGAGGTAGGTTCTAAGGAGGCATAGAGTTTTTAAGCAGAGGAATGGTGTGGTCCATTTCATCTCTTAGAAAACCAATGCTAGAAGCAGTGTGGGGATGGATTGGAGAGGGCACAGCAGAGTCAGGACTCAGCACAAAATGAGAAATGAGGATCTGAACAGAGGCCATGAGAGGCAGGATGGAGAAGAGGAGCTGGATTTGAGATATCCAGAAGGTGGAATTGATAAACACAATGACTGGTGGTCACGGATTATAAGAGGGAAGCATAGGTTTCCTATTTGGGCAGCAGGGAAATAGTGATACAAAATAGGTGTGGGAACAGGGTTATGGTGGTGCCGGATGTTTTGGGAGGTGGGACAGAGTAGATGATAACTTCAGTTGGGGACACAACCTGAGATGCTTGTAGGACATTTGGATGGAAATGCACAGTAGGTAATTTAAATAAGGGCCTGGAGTGGAGGGGTGAGATTAGATTCCCAACTAAATAGCTGTTATTAAAAGCTGTGGCAGTGAATGAGATTATCCAGGCATGTACTTGGATATTTAGGGCAAAAATCATAGCAAATACTTTCATAGTGCCTACTGTGTGTCAGCCACGTTTCTAGCAGATAATAACTGCTGAGGAATAAGCACAAGACTGTGTAGTAGTCAAGAAGGTAGGAAGAGAGCCTGGAGGTTCTGCCTTTAAAAGGGAGCAGGCCGGGCATGGTGGCTCACACCTGTAATCCTGTAATCCCAGCACTTTGGGAGGCTGAAGCTGGTGGATCACCTGAGGTCAGGAGTTTGAGACTAGCCTGGCCAACATGGTGAAACCCTATCTCTACTAAAAATACAAAAATTAGCCAGGTGTGGTGGCGGGTGCCTGTAATCCCAGGTACTCAGGAGGCTGCGGCAGGAGAGTTGCTTGAACCCGGTGGGTGGAGGTTGCAGTGAGCTGAGATTGCACCACTTCACTCCAGCCTGGGTGACAGACCGAGACTCCATCTCAAAACAAAAACAAACAAACAAAAAAAACCAAAAACGGAAGTGTTAAGTTATACTCTACAGAGAGGTCAAGAGAACTGACTGAAGGTGTCCATATGCTAGAGCATGTAGGAGTCAGCGGTGGCCCTTTACGAGAGTCACTTTAGTGGCACAACAGGGATAGAGGAGTGAAGGTGAGGTGAATAAATTTAGACTACTCTTAAAGCTTGGGGGTAAAGGGAAGGAGAGACAGCACTAATTAGGAAAGGAGGTAGAATCCAGAAGATTACTGGAGTAGTAGATAGGAAATGTTAGCTGTAACAGAAGGCTAATTACCTGATAAGAAACCATAGACTTAATTAAGGCTCTCATCAAGGGCAGTGTACACAGAAAAATTATGAACAGAGGAGCTTCAGCTGGCATACATACCATTTGTGGTGTGGTAAAGATCCATAAATGCAGAAAAAGGAGAGTATGAAAGAAGAGCATAGAATTTGGAGGAAGATTCCAACATGATATTGAAACTTATATACACACTGTGTATCTGCATTCCAAACCTGGCCAGAAGTAGTCAACCAATAGCCAATCTTTTTAACTCTAGACTAGAGGTTGGCAAACTACAGACCATGAGCCAGATCCAGCCTGCTGCCTGTTTTTATACTTTTAAAGTTTTACTGAAACACAGCTATGCCTCTTCCTGTACGTATTGCCTGTGGCTGCTTTCTTGCCACAAGGACAGGGGTGGGTAGTTACTGCAGAGACCATCAGACTGACAAAGCCTAAAATACTATCAGGCCTTTTACAGAAAATGTTTGCTGTGCCCTGCTCTAGGGCCCTGAACCTCAGTTAACTCTACCCTCTTTAACCTCAGTTAACTCTACCCTCTTTAACCTCAGTTCATGAAATAGTATAAGACTAGAAGCTCTACATTTATATTTAACTTCTATTTGGAAAGTTCTTCTAAGGTAGAGTTCTGTTTTTCTGAGTATGATTTGGATATGTAAGAATTGTTTGTTTAGTAACTTCCCTATTTCTTATCCAGATCCTATCCCTGGAGGCTGTAATTTGGAGTTTGATTTAGATATTGATCCCAACATTTACTTGGAGTATAATTTCTTTGAAACAACTATCAAGTTTGCCCCGGCAAACCTAGGCTATGCGAGGTATGTCTGTCTCCCATCTCTGAGAAATGCTTTTAGAACATACGTGACGACAGTTGTGTAGATTTGACTAGCTCTCTCAAGTCCCTAGTTCTCTGTAGTAAAATTGAGTTCTTTAATTTTTGGGGGTAATTGATGTAATTTAAACTTCATTATTAATATTTGGGCTGTCATTTACAGTTAATATTTTCCCACTTCGTTCTTGTGAACTCTTTTTATTTGAAGAGCCAGATGTGAGTCTGTTATGAGCTTGAAAGTACATCCTGGTTTTTATAAAGCACTTTAAATATAGACAGCACTCAGTAGCCCTGAAACATCCTTATATTTTTATAAAGATTCATTGTTTTAATTAAAGCTGTGCCTCCGTTTCTGCTTTAATAGTAATGATAGCTAACATTTGAGAACACTTGAATGCTTCCTATGCATTGTCCATGGTGCTGAGTGTTGTTATGTAGGGCAATTGCTGTTATTTTACAGAAAGGTTCCCTAGGGGTTATGGAGGTTAAGTGACTTGCTAACAAATAACAAATCTGGTATATTCTTTTCTTTCTTGTTTTTTTTAAATCAGAGATGAGGTCTTTCTATGTTGCCTTGGCTGGTCTTGAACTTCTTAGCTCAAGCAATCCTCCTGCCTCAGCCTCCCAAAGTGCTGGGATTACAGGCATAAGCCACTGCACCCAGCTTTTTTTTTTTTTAATTTTTTTTTGTCTCCCCAAAGCTGTAGTATTACTCTAGGCCTGACTGTTACCAGAATCCAGTGATGTAATCACCCTTGCCTGTTGGTGTTCATCTTAGTTTGTGGTGCTGTAACAAAGTAGCACAGACTGGGTGGCTTATAAACTTCTTTCTCACAGTTGTAGAGGGTAGAAGTCTGCGATCAGGATGCCAGCACAGTCGAGTTCTGGTGAAGGTTCTCGTCCAGGTTACAGACTGCTGGGTTGTCATTGTGTCCACACATGACAGAAAGAAGGCTAGAGGGCTCTCTGGGATCTCCTTTATGAGGGCAGTAATTCTATTCATTAGGGCTTCACCTTCATGACCTAATTGCCTCCCAATATCATCACATTGGGAGTGAGATTCTCAGCATATTAATTTTGGGGAGACACAAACATTCAGTCCATAACAGTGCGTTACTTTTCTTCAGAATACCAATTGTTGCCACTGCAAAAAGTGAACTGTTAAATTGTAATTATTGTTGCAAGTGTTTGAAATTAGGGCTCTTGGTTCCTTTTTATAGATGGGACTCGCACCACAAGAGATTGATGTTTCATTTTGTTGGTTGACTTTAGAGGTGTAGATCCCCCGCCATGTGACGCTGGGATGGACCAGGACTCCAGGTGGAGGTTGCAGTATGATGTCTATCAGTATTTTCTGCCTGAGAATGACCTCACTGAGGAGCTGTTGCTGAAGCAACTGCAGAGGATGATCGGCGTGCCCCAGGTGAAGGCCAATGCTCTCAAGGTAAATCTGAGTCCCATGATTTGTGTGGCTGGATTGTGATACCTGTGTCAGAGTTGAGACAGGGAGAAGCTACCAGGATCTTATTTCTTTACTCTTTTCTCCTTTACTGGGGACACTCACTTTATTCTCTTTTATTTTGTTATCATATTGGGAGTCTTTGCTGGTGATACCTCAAAATGATGTTGGCCTTTGAGGAGATGCATGTAAATTATGTTAAGTTTTAGTTGCAGCCACATCTGTGACTTGGTAATCTGAAATGTGAATGGAAGGAGGTGGTAATTTTCTATGTACTCCCACGACTATTGGGTAAACATTTTTGGCAAGTATGAAGATTACATTGTTTTGAGAAAAAAATAATGAGAAACTGCTTAAGGATACACGCATTGGCATTCATATTTGAACCCAAACTCAAAAGTCTGTAACTTGGAGAAAAATTCTTCTCTGAGCTTTTGAATCCATGGACCAGTGGCATTGGCATCACTGGGGAGTTTGTGAGAATTGTAATTCTTAAGCTCCACCCTGGAACTACTGAATCAGAATTTGCATTTTATAAGATCCCACCAGTGATTCTGGCCGGATGCAGTGGCTCACGCCTGTAATCCCAGCACTTTGGGAGGCCGAGGTGGGTGGATCACCTGAGGTGAGGAGTTCGAGACCAGCCTGTCTAACATGGTGAAACCCTTTCTCTACGAAAAATACAAAAATTAGCCAGACATGTTGGTAGATACCTGTAATACCAGCTACTCGGGAGGCAGAAGCAGGAGAATCATTTGAATCCAGGAGGTGGAGGTTGCAGTGAGCCCAGATCATGCTGTTGCACTCCAGCCTGGGTGACAAGAGTGAAACTCCATCTCAAAAAAAGAAAGAAAAAAAATATGTCTCAGGTGATTCTTATGCATATTAAATTTTGAGACTCACTGCAGTAGATCATTTTTGTGGAGGGCAGGATTTTATCTTTATGTCTTGAAAAGTGCCTAACAGCAATGTAATATATGAAGTCATCCTTCAGTCTAATGGTTGATGGGTGGAGTTTTTCTAGGCAGCGTCATTGTGCTTATTCACAAAATAAGAAGCTCTGTTAATAAGGTTTATTAGTTGCTTTATTAGATATGACATACTATTATTATTTTTATGAAGGATATAAGAACTTGTATAATAGGCTCTTTTTAGGTTACTTTTTAACTTTTATTTCAAAGAATATTTTGTTCCAGAATGTGGGGAAACCCTCAAAGACTAATGAGGGTATGTCAAAGATTCAGGAGCCTGTTTGAAGGGCTTACACTGCCAAGTTTGGGGCAATTCAAGAATCAAGAAAAGAAAAAGATTGTGGTTGTCAGCCTTGAATAAATACAAATGAAACCTTCCTCAGTTGCCACCACTGGAGGAAACTCTTACACCAAATTACTCCAAAAATTGATAAAGGAATTTAGCCTGCCTTTTTAAAGGAGGAACTAATTCTTCCCCAGTTGGTGAGAGAAAGCTCTTTGCAGAAGAGTGCCAGCTAATATATGTAGAAGGAGTAATAGAGAATTAGATGATCACCATTTTGTGACCCTCAATGAAATAAATCCAGCAAGGATCAGCAGGTGAAGGTTTTTAGGGGACAGGATGTTTCTAGGGTATCTAAGTAGCATCCTTCGATTAATTCTCATTGTAAAAGGAGAACTGCTTTAAAATGGAGTGACCTGATAGTCTCCACCTATTCCAGGTGGGCAAAGCTAGTTTCACTGAAAATGGGTCAGCCTGTATTATGAGCTCATGTAGTGCAGTCTGACATTATCACCATCGCCTGTGGTATAGTCTAGCATAAAATGTCTAACCCGAGTTTAGTCCATTGGATTCCCTATTTACAGAAAGTTCACCATCGCCTGTGGTATAGTCTAGCACAAAATGTCTAATCTGAGTTTAGTCCATTGGATTCCCTATTTACAGGAAGTATGGGGGATAAAAGAATAAGTTAGACACAAGATTGTGGAATACTCTGTGAGAATACTGACCATCTCTTCTGCAGTCATTGGGTGGCTGGGAGAGAAAGGAGACAGACTGCTCTAGATTACTGAGATTGGCCACAAACAGCATACGTGGAACTTGGTTTGATCTTGGGTAAGAAGGAGAAAAGCTAGAAAAGATGTTAGAGGTCAGGAACAGTGGCACACACCTGTAATCCCAGCACTTTGGGAGGCTGAGGCAGGCAGATCGCTTGAGCTCAGGAGTTCGAGACCAGCCTGGGCAACGTGGCAAAACCTCATAGCGACTAAAAAAAAACCAAAAAGTCCCGAGTGTGGTGGTGTGTGCTTGTAGTCCCAGATGTTGAGGAGACTGAGGTGGGAGGATCACTTGAGCCTGGGAGAAGTTGCAGTGAGCTGAGATCACGCCACTGCACTCTAGCCTGGGTGACAGAGTGAGACCCTGTTTCAAAAAAAAAAAAAAAGGAAAAGACATTAGGGAAAATCTGGATCATGTATTAGCTAATAAGAAATTATTCATTTTCTTAGGTGAGCTAAGGTATTGTGTTTATATAGGAGAATATTCTTGTACAGATGGTCCCTGACTTATGATGGTTTGACTTACGATCTTTTGATTTGAGTTTTGATCATTTCCTAGGCTAGCAATATGATACTCTTGCAACGCTGAGCAGTGGCTGTGAGCCATAGCTCCCGCTTAACCACATGGGTAAACAGCTAACATTCTACAGTATACTGTATTCAGTAAATTACATGAACAATTAAACACTTTATTTTAAAATAGCCTTTGTGGGCCGGGCGCAGTGGCTCACGCATGTAATCCCAGCGCTTTGGGAGGCCAAGGCAGGAGGATCACAAGGTCAGGAGATGGAGACCATCCTGGCTAACATGGTGAAAACCTGTTTCTACTAAAAATACAAAAAATTAGCTGGGCGTGGTGGTGGTAGCAGGTGCCTGTAGTCCCAGCTACTCGGGAGGCTGAGGCAGGAGAATGGCGTGAACCTGGGAGGCAGAGCTTGCAGTGAGCTGAGATCGTGCCACTGCACTCCAGCTTGGGCAACAGAGCAAGACTCCATCTCAAATAATAATAATACTAATAAAATAAGCCTTTGTGTTAGATGATTTTGTTCAACTGAGTCTGATATAAGTGTTCTGAGCACATTGAGGGTAGGCTAGGGTAAAACCGTGATGTTTGGTGGGTGAGGTATATTAAATGCATTTTGACTTTATGATGGGTTTATCCTGATGTAACCCCCTTGTCAGTCTGTACTTAGACTTACATCTGTACTGAGTACCTTGTTACTCAGAGTGTGGTAGGTGGTTGCATAGCATTGGCATCATCTGAGAGCTTTCTAGAAAAGCAGAACTGCTGGTACCACGCTGACTGAAGAATCAGATCTGCTTTTTAACAAGACTGCCCCTCTGCGATTCACAAGCACATTAAATTTGAGAAACACTGTGGTAGGACATGCACAGTGAAGTGTCATGATATCTGTAACTTACTTTCAGCAGTAAAAAAACAGAGATGGGGAGAAAGGAGTGATAGAGAAACAAATATGGTAAAATACTAACAATTGTTGATAATAGGCAGTGTATAGTCTATTTATTGTGTTACTCATTCAACTTTTCTGTGTGGTTTAAATTTCTCATGATAACTTGGGAGTAATATTAACAGTTTGTTGAACTTGATCAGACCTTTGCCCAGGAAACAAGTTATTGAAGGCTAAGCAGTATTTTTAAACAGTGGTACTCTGATGTAGGAGGGCTTGTAATTATTTACTCCTGAAACCCTAATATTTATTTCTCTCAAATTAGTGGGAACATAGGTATTAATGTTCTATAAAGCATTTGTTTCTTCTGTGTTATAGTTTACAATGGAATTTCTGAAGTTAAGAACTACCACTACATAGCAAAACCTTATGTAATATTTTCTTGTTTCAGAGACTGTTAGACAAAAATAAGTGGGTACTGTCTGTGACATGTTAACAGACTGTCTACATTAGTCTGTGGTTAACATTGAACACATCCTCGGTGTTAGGCATTGGGCTGTACACTGAGGAAAGAGCAGTGCGCAAGAGAAATACAGTTCCCATCCTTGTTTATAGTCTAGCAGAGGAGAAAAAAACTTTTTTCGTTGTTCTAACTAGCATTTATACATTATTTGTATCTCATTTTCCTTAAACTATTAAAAAAAATCTTTGGAAGCATTTTATGTAAGAGCTTGCTTACATTAGCACATACAAACCATGTAAGATGGCCTTTTGACCATATTAAATGGGTTGGTGAATATTTCAAACAAGAATTATAATTTATAAATATACCATTTAATATTACACGTAGGTGGAATTATCACAGAATAGCTTAAAAAAATCCCCTAAACACTAATCATGTGTTCTTTTTGGCTTCAGGTGGTTACCCTAACAGCTAATGATAAGACAAGCATTTCCTTCTCCTCCCTCCTGGGACAAGGTGTCATATACAATGTCATTGTTTGGGACCCATTTCTAAATACATCTGCTGCCTACGTTCCTGCTCACACATATGCTTGCAGCTTTGAGGCAGGAGAGGGTAGTTGTGCTTCCCTAGGTGAGTATATGGATTTAAACTTTTACAAATTCTCCTTTGGCCTTGCAGATAATGCTTTTGTCTAGTTCTCATTCATTCATTTAACACATAACCTTTTGAGCCCCTACATTATTCCGCTGTCTGCTCTAGGCACTAGGACATAGCAGTAAACAAAACAGCAAAAATACTTGTTCTCCTGGAGCTTATATTATAGTGAGGGAGATGAGACAGACAAGGTAAATTTATAAAATATGTAATACATGAGAAAATGGTGAGTGCTAAGAAGATAAATAAAGTAGGAAAGGGAGAGAACACGTGCCAGTAAGAGGAAAATTCGAGATAGATAGAATGGCCAGGGCAGTCCTTGCTGTGCCACGCATGTACGTGGGTGTGGCGTGTACCAGGCAGAGGGAGCAGCCAGGATGAGGGCCTGCACCTGGGAGCCTGCCTGAGGGTGTCAAGAGCTCTAGTGAGGACAGGGGTTGCAGGAGAACGAGGAGGGCAAGGGGAGTAGAGGTGAGGCGAGAGGTGCGGGGGCAGGCAGCTCGCGTGTGGCCTTGTAGATTACAGTATGGGATTTAGCTTCTATTCTGAACGAAAGGGAAAGGCATTGGAAGGTTTTGAGCAAATGGTGCCATGATCTGACATATTTTAACGGGATCACTGGCTGCTTTTTGAGAAAAGACGGAGGCAAGAGCAGAAATGCAGATTGGTTAGGAGGCCACTGAAGTAATCCAGGGGAGAGAGAAGAGTGGGTTAGGTAGAGTGGGGGCAGTGAAGGTGTTGTGAGGTGCGTGTGTGTGTGTGTGTGTATGTGTGTATATTTAGCAGTTTATCTTGAAATAGTTTCTCAGAAAATATGCAAAAATAGTATGAAGAATTTCTGTATAATCTTCATCCAGATTCCTCAAAGCTTAATGTATTAGGCAATTTGCTTTTCATTCTCTCTTCTTCTCTCTTTCTTTCTATATACAATTGACCTTTGAACAGTGTAGGGTTTGTAGGGGCTGACTCCTGTCCAGTGGAAAATCTGTGTGTAACTCTTTTCTTTTTTTTCTGAGACAGGGTTTCACTCCTGTCTGGAGTGCAGTGGCGTGATCTCGGCCCACTGCAACCTCTGCCTCCCAGGTTCAAATGATTCTCCTGCCTCAACCTCCCGAGTAGCTGGGATTAACAGGCACACACCACTATGCCTCGCTAATTTTTGTATTTTTAGTAGAGTCAGGGTTTCACCATGTTGGCCAGGCTGGTCTTAAACTCCTGGCCTCAAGTAATCCACCCGCCTTAGCCTCCCAAAGTACTGGGATTATAGGCATAAGCCACCAGACCCGGCTCGTGTATAACTTTTGACTTCCGTAAAACTTAACTACTGTTAGCTTAGTGTTGACCAGAGAAGCCTTATTGATAATGTAAATACTTGATTAACACGTTATATTTGTCATAGACTATAGTCTTACAATAAAATGAGCTAGAGAAAAGTAAATGTTATTAAGGAAATCGTAAGGAAGAGAAAGTATATTTACGATTCGTTAAGTGAGAATGGATCATCATAAAGGCCTTCATCTTCGTCGTCTTCACATTGAATAGGAAGAGGAGGAGGAAGAGGAGGGGTTGGTGTTGCTGTCTTGGGGTGGCAGAGGTGGAAGAGGAGGCAGGAGAGGCAGGCACACTCAGTGTGACTTTTACTGAAAAAAACATCTGTAAGTGGACCCATGTTGTTCAGGGGCCGACTGTGTATGTATAGATATATATACACACACACAAACACACACTACTCTTTTCTTCTCTGAACCATTTGAGAGTAAGCTGCAGACATAAAGACCTTTTTGCCCTTAAATACTTCTGTATTTATATCCTTACATACCCATAGTAAAATTATCAAAATTACAAAGTTAACATTGATATGGTTGTTGTTTAATTCACACATTACCACATTTGCTAGTTGTTCCAATAGTGTCCTTCATAAGCAAAAAAATTTTTTTTTGTCTGGGTGCAGTGGCTCACGCCTGTAAGCCCAGCACATTGGGAGGTCAAGGTGAGCACATTGCTTGAGCTCCGGAGTTCAAGACCAGCCTGGGCAACATGGCGAAACTCTGTCTCTACAAAAAACACAAAAATTAGCTGGGTGCGGTGGCACATGCCTGTGGTTCCAGCTACTTGGGAGTCTAAGGTGGGAATATCACCTGAGCCCAGGAAGGTCGAGGCTGCAGTGAGCCATGATTGTGCTCCTATACTCCAGCCGGGGCAACAGAGCGAAACCCTGTCTCCCCATCAACAAAATTAATTTTTTCCTCTCACCGAGTTCAGTTTAGGATCCCATGTTGCGTTTAACTGATGTATCTCTTCAGAGTCCTATAATCTGGAGCAAGTCTTTTTTTTTTTTTAATTTAATCTTTTAAGATCCTGACCTTTTTGAGAAGTACAGAATATTTAGTTTTTTAGAAGAGATGGGGGGTCTCACCATGTTGGCCAGGCTGGTCTCCTGACCTCAAGTGATCGCCCACCTTGGCCTCCCAAAGTGCTGGGATTACAGGTGTGAGCCACTGCGTGCAGCCATCGTTTAATCTTTCTTACAGGCTCCTTATTCTCAGAAAAGCTGATATGTAGGCATATACTATTTGGGTTAGTTTGATATTTCCTCATAATTAAATTTTGATTATGCTTTTTTGGCAGGAATACAAAGGAAGTGATGTGTCCTTCTCAGAAGGGTCTTGTCTCTATTTATTTGTCTCTTTACTGGTGGTGACACCCTTCATAACTTGGTTAGTGATGTCTTGCCAAGTTTCGCTACTGAAGTAACTGTTTCCTTTTTTTTTTTTGAGACGGAATCTCGCTCTGTTGCCCAGGCTGGAGTGCAGTGGCGCAATCTCGGCTTACTGCAAGCTCCGCCTCCTGGGTTCACGCCATTCTCCTGCCTCAGCCTCCCTAGTAGCTGGGACTACAGGCGCCCGCCACCACACCCAGCTAATTGTTTTGTATTTTTAGTAGAGACAGGGTTTCACCGTGTTAGCCAGGAGGGTCTCGATCTCCTGACCTCGTGATCCTCCCGTCTCGGCCTCTCGAAGTGGTGGGATTACAGGCGAGAGCCACCGTTTCCTTTTTTAAGTGTCTTTAGGGGAAATACTTCGAGTGTCAGTAAATATCCCATTCTCAAACTCTCACTTGCTAGTTTTGGCATCCAGTGATCTTTGCCTGAAACATTTATTACTAGGTGGTTGCCAAATGGTGTTTTTCTAATGTATCACTCCTTCTATGTTTATTTGTTGCCATTCTACTCTAAGGAAGAGTTTTCCCTCCCCTCCGATTTATTTATCCATGTATTTATTTTAAGCCTGGACCCACAGATTCCTATTTTATTCTCTGGATGAAATCCTTCACTGTCACTTATTTTCACGTTCAAATTGTCCCAGATTTGGCTCATGAGTGGCTGGATATGTTTGGAGTACAGTGTACTGATGGATTGGATGAGGGGTTTGAGAGAAAGAGGTGTAAAGGACTTTGTAGTTTTTGGCCTGAGCAACTGGAGAGAGAGAGCAACCATTCACTGAGGTGGGAAGGACTGTTGGAGGAGAAGGTTGGGAGGATACATTGAGAGTTCAGTTTTGGACAAGTTCAGTTTGAGAACCCTATTGAACGTTTATGTGCAGATGTTTAACTGATGGTTGATTATATATATATAAGCCTGGAATTCAGAGGAAAGTCTTAGCTGGAGAGCATCTTGGAAGTCTTCAGACTGAATATATGGCATTTAAAGCCTCATGCTAGATGGTGTTATCTATAAAGGGGTGGCAGAAGTGGAAGGGGAGGCAAGAGAGGCAGGCACACTCAGTGTGACTTAGAGAAAAGGGAGGGGTCTGAGGACTGAGCCCTGGGTGCTCCAGTGTTTAGAGCTCAGGAAATTGAAGATCCTGCCAGTGGGCTAAGCCAGATTGGTAAAAGGAAAATGATGTTTGTTGAAGCCAAGGGGAGATGGTATTGCATGGAAGAGAGAGCGATCAACTTTGCGGATGCTGCTGATAGGTCAGCTAAGAAAGAGACTGAAAATGACTCTTGGATTTAGCAACATGGAGGCCATTGGTACCAGTGAGAGCTGTTGCAGTGGAGAGGTGGGGTGGGCGTCTGACAGGAGCATGTTCAAGAACAAATGGGAGCTAGGAGCACAGAAATTGGAGAAAGTTCAAGTAGCTCTTTCAAGGAGCTTTGCTCTAAAGAAGAAAGTCTATTAGTTGTGTTCAAGCCAGAGATTATGGTTCTCTCCCTCTGCTAGAGCTATACCCCACTGTTAAAGAAAAAAGAAAATCAGTGACACTAGTTAAAGCACAGTGAGGAAGATTTTATTCAAGGTAGGGGGTAGTATTACAATAGGCACAGGGACCACTGTGATGGAATTTTGCAGTGGGGAAGAGAGATTGGGCTCAACTCTTGAGTACTACACGGGCTAGTGGGAATTTGTAGCCAAGGAGCAGGGTGGGAGTCAGTGGATGGAAAATTTCTAAGGGGAAACATGAGAGGCAAGGGGGCATTCTGTCTGCACTGACCTGAGGGGATTCTTACTGAAGACAGACCAGGGTGGTCAGACATCACCTGGGGGATGGATGGTGGAGGATGAAGAACTCGATTAGATATCGAGGGTGATTTGATATCAAGCATAGGGGATTCTTGCTAAGCTGGCTTATCAGAGTTCTTGCTGAAGCTGGATTTTACAAAGATGTGTGCAGATGGGCCTAGGAGGGGGTTCAGGAGACTGACTGAAATTTAGCCAAGCAAAGACTCTTTGTCACCACTCAGTCTTCCACGCTAGACAATCTTCCACTCAAGATCCTTGAGGGATACAATGCAAGAGACCTAGGCAGATATATGTTTGTGTGTATGTATATATATGTGTGTGTATGTGTGTATGTGTGTGTGTGTGTATATATATATATATATATATATTTTTTTTTTTTTGAGAGAGTCTCACTCTTGTCACCCAGGCTGGAGTACAGTGGCATGATCTTGGCTCACTGCAACCACTGCCTCCTAGGTTCAAGTAATTCTCATGCTCAGCCTCCAGAGTATCTGGGATTATAGGCGTGTACCACCATGCCCTGCTAATTTTTCGCATTTTTAGTAGAGACCTGACCAACCATATTGGCCAGGTTGGTCTTGAACTCCTGACCTCAGGTGATCTGCCCTTGGCCTCCCAAAGTCCTGGGACTACAGGTGTGTGCCACCTCACCTGGCTAATTTTTTTATTTTTAGTTGAGACAGGATTTTACCATGTTGGCCAGGCTGGTCTTGAACTCCTGGACTCAAGTGATCCACCCGCCTCAGCCTCCCAAAGTGCTGGGATTACAGGTGTGAGCCAGTGTGCCTGGCCCTGTATTTTTAACCCATGAACTGAAGTATGTCTCGGTTCCCCCATTTCTTTCCCTTGAACCCTTCATACAAAAGCCCCTTCTAAATAGAAAGCCCCCCAGGCCTGTCTCTCTCTCTTAGGCTTAGGAGACAGAGAGCTCTGAGCCAAAGTTGAACCTTCCTAGTGATGTTGGTTCTATTTTTACTCTCATTTTCACAATTGATGAGTACTTGGGTGCTTTTCCTGAGCTTGGAGTAGGAAGGCTATATCCATATTGCCTCCTAACTAAAACCTTGCCCTGTGGTTCATAACCCTTAGCAATACTGTCATAGTTAAAGATACTTTAACCTTCGACTTGCTCCTGTCCTAGTCTGTTCACTCCTTTTGTTCCCCAAAGTGACTGCCTGTTTTATGTCTTGTTTTATCGTAGATTCTGCTTCTGATGAAACCTTCCATACCCTCTCATTTTTTACTTGTATAATTGTTTCTCTCCTTCCTTCCTGGTATTGTGATGAGGGATTTAGTTCCCCTGTAATGTTATGGAAGAGTATCTAACTGTGTCTTAGTTTTTATTGGGTTGGAAGACCTTGCTGTCTTGGTGATTATACTTGCTGAAGAGTTCCACGGGATTTTCATTTGAGAAAATCATCCCAGCGAATTTAATGGTTTTGGTGTAAAAATTAAAGTCTAGAACCATAGTCAACTACAGGTCTGAAATAAACAGAATGTGATGTTTTTATCTTTCGTATAATGTTTCTGGGTTTTTGTTTGTTTGTTTGTTTGTTTGTTGTTTTTTGAGATGGAGTCTGCCTGCGACACCCAGGCTGGAGTGCAGTGGCCTGATCTTGGCTCACTGCAACCTCTGCTTCCCGGGTTCAAGCAATTCTCCTGCCTCGGCCTCCGGAGTAGCTGGAACTACAGGCATGTGTCACCAGGCCTGGCTAATTTTCGTGTTTTTGGAAGAGATGGGGGGTCTCACCATGTTGGCCAGGCTGGTCTCCTGACCTCAAGTGATCGCCCACCTTGGCCTCCCAAAGTGCTGGGATTACAGGTGTGAGCCACTGCGTGCAGCCATCGTTTAATCTTTCTTACAGGCTCCTTATTCTCAGAAAAGCTGATATGTAGGCATATACTATCCCCTGTGAATTCTGCTCTTCTGTCTTGTGTTTCTTATTTTACTGTATGTCTTCATGGTTTCTCCATTCTGAACACTCTTAGGCATTTTCTGTATTTTGATTTGTAGCAACCTTGTTATATTTTAGCATGAGATTGTATAGATGTTTTGGTTTTTCATTCAGGGATTGTTTTCTTGCATTTATCTCTCAGGAGTCATGATGGTGGGTGATGAATTTAGTGAGCATATTTTTCTCTTCAGTAAACTAAATGATACCATGCTTCATCATTGGTTGTAATGCAACATTTTTCTCCAAGGCAATATATATAATTGAGAAGACTGGTAGTAGTTTGTGTGTGTGTGACTTATACATGTAATACATGTTTTTAAATTGTGCGTTTCGGTTTAAATTTTTTATTGTGAAAAACTTCAGCGAACCTCCATATACCAATTATCCAGCCTTAACAATTTTGATTTATGGCCATTGTCTTGTTTCAGCTGTGTTCTACCTGCTTCTCTGCCTCTCCACCTCATCACCCTCCTTTATCACTTGATAATTTTAAAGCAAATCCCTGGTCATCATGTTACTCACAAATATTTCAGTATGTATACCTTAAAGATAAGCACTTAAAAAATAGAACCACAGTGTCATTAACATAATTTTCATTTTAAAATATTGAAAATATTTCATTAATAGCATCAAATTAACAGCCAGAGTTTGCTTCTGGAGTCATCTCAATTGTTTTCCACAGTTTGTTTGAATCGGGTTTCAGATGAGATGTATACATAGTATTTAGTTGATGTGTCTTTTAAATCTCTTTTAACCTGTATTTTCCCTCCATCTCCCCCACCACCTCCTCCCCACTCCCTGCCACCTTTTGTCCATGCAGTTTATTTGTTGAAGAAACAGGATTATTTGTTTTAGGAACACTCCCTCTCTGTTTCTCTCCACTCTACCCAGGAATATGTCATAGGAAGTGTTCCATACCTCTTTCAGCAAGCATATATTGTCTGGATTCTCTTTTTGTTATAGCAGCAGTTGTTGATATTGATTGTCTACATAGGTTCATTCATTAGGGGTGGCAAGAGTATTTTAAAGATAAATTTGTAATATACATGTATGGGATAAATTATGTCAGTTCACTAAGCTTTTTTGATGAAGGTGTTCTATAAATATTAATACAAAGTATCAAATTGGATGTATTATCCACTAAATTTTCATTATTTTGTAGGAAGAGTGTCTTCCAAAGTGTTCTTCACTCTTTTCGCCCTGCTTGGTTTCTTCATTTGTTTCTTTGGACACAGATTCTGGAAAACAGGTATTATGTCCAATGTAGTTGCTGTTTCCATTTTGCGGTCTTTTCTCTTTAATGTTGCCGGGGAATGACCTGTGAGGAGAGTAAGCACTTATCTCTTTTATCTTCATAGATTTGTAGCTGGGGTCTGTAGTCATGAGTCTACTGAGTTGTACTGCATTTTTATTTTTTTCTCTTCTTCCTACAGCGGAGTATAACTTTCTCATTAACAGGGGAATACAATTATGCAGTGAATTTTATCAGCTGCTAGATCTGTTAGTTGACTAAAGATAACCGAGATTAGGCATTGGTTGTCAGGGCCAGGCTCAGTGGCTCATGCCTGTAATCCCAGCACTTTGGGAAACTGAGGTGAGAGGACTATGTGAGGCCAGGAGTTTGAGACCAGTCTAGGCAACATAGTGAGATGCCTTCGCTACCAAAAAAAGAAAAGTTGGGGCTGGGTGTGGTGGCTCACACCTGTAATCCCAGCACTTTGGGAGGCTGAGGCAGGCAGATTACTTGAGTTCAGGAGTTTGAGACCAACCTGGGTAACTCGGTGAGACCCTGTCTCTCCCAAAAATACAAAAAAAATAGCCAGGCTTGATGGTGTGTGCCTGTAGTCCCTGCTACATGGGGAGGCTGAGGTGGGAGGATTGCTTGAGCCTGGGAGGTGGAGGTTGCAGTGAGCCAAGATGGTGCCACTGCACTCCAGCCTGGATGACAGAGTGAGATCCTGTCTCCAAAAAAAAAAAAAGGTTGGTTGTCTTTGTAAAACTATGTGTGGATTGTGGTGATGGCAATTGACTTGGTTTCGCACGAATCAGGCTATGGGGCTACAGTGTACAGTGAGTCTGAAATGTCTGCTCAGACCTGAGAGATTCAGATGCCAAAGGGAACGCCAGCATCTACATCCGTGAAACACATTGAAGAACTGGGATGTAAATCATGCTTACTGGATTGGTTTGAATTATTTGGGCTGCCTTTTATATAAGTGATGTTTTTGATTACTAAAAAATCCTTATTTAATCAACAAGATGTATAACTGAGAATCAAGGTAGCTCAACTGTAATCCTGATCTAATAAAGCTCTTTAAACTTGTGTCAAATTGTTTGAAATAGCAACTCCTTTCCTGCTGTTATGACACTGTTTTTTATTAATTGGGAAGAGATTATTGTGAAGAATATGTAATATCTCAACATGTAGATTGATTCGGTAACAAAGAACTTAGTTGTTAAGCTGTGGTCTCAAAGTTATCACTAGCTTTTTTTTTTTCTTTTTGAAGAGATGGAGTCTCACTGTGTCTCCTAGGCTGGAGTGCAGTGTAGTGGCTGTTTACAGGTACAATCATAGTGCACTACAGCCTCAAATTCCTAGCCTCAAGTGATCCTCCCACCTCAGCCTCCCAAGAAGCTGAGACTGCAGGCTCAAGCCACCATGCCCCACTCTGGGTTTTTTTGATATATGGATATGTATCATTTTATATTTATTGAAACTGAGATATAGTACAAGTATTACCAAGAACAACTGTGAAGAATTTAAGAAAATAGGTAGAGCTATGGCCTCCATGATCAGGATTAGGCTTATTTGTGGGAACAAAGTTATCTGTATGCTTGCATTACCAGCTGTTTTAATGGATGAAGGTAATGATTGATCATTCTAAACAGGATAGGATGAATTAAAAGAAGATATAAAAGTTATATTTTGCTTTGGAGCAGTTTGGGTTTCTTTTACCTTTTACATTTTATTTCTGCTTACAAAATTATTAAAATGTAGTGTGTAATTTCATATCAGACACACGTGACAAAGTGCTATTGTTTTAAGCAGAAAAAATAAATATATTAAAATGAGCTATGAAATGAACAAATAACCATTTAACAATGGAAACTGACCTATATACGAGAAAGTGTATCCTGTAGTTAGTACTTTAATATTGTATCTATTTGATAATAACTACTCCCATGACTGCTGAATTTCTTCTGCCTTTCAGATGTTTTTTTTCCTCTGAATGCTGTAACATGTACATTCCAGGAGCTTAAGCACGTATTTGCAGATTCACTATTTAAATTGCACTGTAAAAAGGGTGCCTAACCATAGCTTTTGTTGTTTTGCTTTTTTCCTTTCCTGGTGGTTTGCCACTTAGAATTATTCTTCATAGGCTTTATCATCATGGGATTCTTCTTTTACATACTGATTACAAGACTGACACCTATCAAGTATGATGGTAAGTGAAAATTACATAGTTTAACTGGGTATTCAAGAAGGCAGGTGCTGTGTTTTACTTTACCTTTCCTTCTACAGTTTGGCCTATATTGTGTGTGACAGCCTGTTAAGTGTATAAAATAATGGTCCACCTAGGCTCTGGACACCTTTTCTGAACTACTCATTCAGACCTTCTGGGTTTTTAATCTGTATCGTGAATTCCTTGGTACTTAGGGAAAGGAAGATCCATATTGATTATAGATCTGTGTTCTGGCTATGTGATATGTTGAAGATATGAGATGTATAGCAAGCAAAATGTTGAGGTTTTCTTTACCTGAAAACAGACACCCCCCTGCCCCATTACATTTAACAGAATGCTTGTCACCTTCTCCTTCTCAATCCCAATTTATTGACAAGCCAAGCCTGTCACTGGTCCTGTGAGGTTTAGCTCCCTGGCTAATTTCCTTGTCTCAGCCCAGACCCCTCCCTAGAGAGGGTTGCTCAATGCTGGCTTCATGGCGCCACTGAAGAGCCCTCAGTGCCTGACCTACAGAAAGCTGAAGCTGGCGTTAGTAATGGTATTGTATGTCTAAGGCACGCAGTTGGAAGTACTGCCGGTGATCCAGCAGTTCATCCTCTCTCTGTACAGTGCATCTGATTCTGACAGCTGTCGCTGGAAGCGTCGGTGGAATGTTCTTGGTAGCTGTGTGGTGGCGATTTGGAATCCTCTCGATCTGCATGCTCTGTGTTGGACTAGTGCTGGGGTTCCTCATCTCATCAGTGACTTTCTTTACTCCACTGGGTAAGCGATAAGTAACTGATGTTTTGTGTGTTTGAGTCACTGTTTGAATACTGCCTCATTGGATTTGCATCCTGGAGTGGCGTTGCATGTCAATGCTGCTGCTGTGGAGTTCTGCAAATGCATTGATGGTGTGACACTTTCAGACAGCACCCGTACCAGTAAAAGTCCCTCCTTCCTCAAAGGCACATTAGATGAAATATAGAATGTCTTTAGAGGTAGCTTTGTGGCTATTTGTTGTGTTAGGGGTGTGTGTTTATTAGAAATCATGGAGGTAAGGGGGCTCTGCTCTGATGGCAGCTGAGTTGGGGAACCTGGTACTTTGTTTCTGGTCTTGTACCCTCAACTTCCACTCCCACCCTTTGCCAAACCCCAGGTGTCCCTGAGGTACTTAACCATCCTGGGGCAGTAGCACAGGGGTGGTTCTGGGGTTTTCGGTGTTTTTTTAAAAGTAATTCAATTGCTATCAGTTTTTAAAATCTGGTTAACTTATAAGTTAACTTTCTTTGCCATTGTTTAATAATTTACATTTCCTGATTGTTGTCAAAAACAAACAAAGTATCTGCACTCAAAAGTATTCTATTTGGCTGTTTCCTTTCTGTGACAGTGTTCTTAAAACACTAGAATAAAGTTGATGGGACTTTAGATATAAAAATAGCCATTTCATGAGGCTGTCAACTCTATAGAGAATGCAGGATATAATGGAGTACAAGTCCTGTGTCCCTTATCTCCCTGAAGATTTTTTTTTTCTAAGACTACAGAGAATTGACAACCTGTGTTTACTGTCTAAAGCCCTTTGTTCTGACTTTAGCAAACCTAGAGGCAAGCATATTCCTTCTGGCCCTGCTACAGGTAGCCTTTTATCTGGATAGTCTGATGAAAAGCAGTGTTGTGTAGGCTCGGCTAAATGACAGATTCACATGGGGATGTTTTGGAAAATACGGATTCAAGGCTGTACCCAAGATGTGCTAAATAAAATACTACCTAATGACTGGGCATGGTGGCTCATGCCTATAATCCCAGCACTTTGGGAGACCAAGTGGGAGGACTACTTGAGCTCGAGTTTGAGACCAGCCTGGGCAACATAGTGAGTCCCCATCTCTACTGGGAAAAAAAAAAAAAATAGCCAGGTGTTGTAGTGCACGCCCGTGGGCTCAGCTACTCTGGGAGGCTGAGGCTAGAGGATTGCTTGAACCCGGGAGGTTGAGGCTGCAGTGAGCTATCATGGTGCCACTGCACTCCGGCCTGGGCGACCGAACAAGACCCTGTCTCAAAACAAAAAGACCACAAAAACCAACTATTACTTAATGGGCTTCCCCCCTTTCGTTAATGCTTAGAGGATGGAGGGATGATAAGGTAGAATTTCTATTAATTTAATGTACTTTTCATGAGTAGAATGAGCATAAATTATACAGTCAGGAAAAAACCCTCCTTATGTATTCTGGCTCTGTCACTAGTTCCCTTTCTAGCTTATAACCTTGGGCAAGGTATTGAAACTTTGTTCCATCATCTGTGAAATGATCTGATAGGATAGATCTGAGGAATGAGAAAACAGAAGTAAAGAGGTCTCTTAATTTTCATCTTTATAAAAGTAGTCTAGAGCAGTTATCTCTAAACTTTTTGACATACTATTCCTATTGTTAAAAATAATTTTAGCGTATGCCCTTTATATATATTTGTTTATGAACTATCTCATAGCTCAAGGACAGTTAGAGTGATCATCTCCTCACTGCTAGTGGGTGCAAACCCATATTTTTATTTTTTAGAGACAGGATCTCTTTATGTCACCCATGCTGGACGGCAGTGACATCATAGCTCACTGCAACCTCAAACTCCAAGGCTCAAGCCATCCTCTTACCTCAGCCTCCCAAGTAGCTGGGACTACAGGTGTGTGCTGCCATACCTGCTAATCTTTTATTTTTAGTAGAGACAGAGTTTCACTGTTGCCTAGGGTGGTCTTAAACTGGGCTCAGGCAGCCCTCCCACCTTGGTCTTTCAAAGCGTTGGGATTACAGGCTTGAGCCACTGCACGTGGCCTACATACACACACACACACACACGAAATATATATATA
>NW_016828382.1:2670238-2704961 GCF_001698545.2 Rhinopithecus bieti | reverse complement strand
ATCTCTAATTGGGAAGGGCAAGTACAGAACAAGACATGGAAATTACCATATATTAACATCATTTCACTTGGAGCAAAAGATTAGATATTTAACCAAGCTATATATATATATATATATTTTTTTTTTTTTTCCCCTGAGACAAAGTCTCACTCTGTCTCTCTGGGTAGAGTGCAGTGGCGCAATCTCGGTTCACTGCACCCTCCACCTCCCGAGTTCAAGTGATTTTCCTGCCTCAGCCTGCCGAGTAGCTGGGACTACAGGTGCATACTACCATGCCCAGCTACTTTTTATATTTTTAGTAGAAATGGGGTTTCTTCATATTGGCCAGGCTGGTCTCAGACTCCTGACCTCAAGTGATCTGCTCGCTTCAACCTCCCAAAGTGTTGGGATTACAGGTGTGAGCCACCACGCCTGGCCAAGAGGCCTATGCATATTTTTAAGCATAAGCATTTGAAAAATATTTGGCTGACTGCTACAATCTGATTAGATTGTTAGTTTTCACCTTATGTGGGAAGCAATGAGCTTATTCTCTGAAAGGGTCCGTTCTTCATATGCATGCATCATAACTGTTTTTAATACCTAGATTTCTTGAAAGCCTTTTTAAAAAAAGCCACATATGTATTTTGTGAAGGTGAATATAGTTAAACTAGAGAATATAATCTGTAAGTTCACCTCAATGGCATGTTGCTGTTGGCTTCAGAGCATATGGAGTCTCAAGGTCCAATCCTGTAGCCTAGGGACTCCCACTCTTCCACTCTGACCTGGATATGTAGGTCTCGAGGCATGGGGCCATTTACAGATGGACTGAACGGTGGTGCCGGTGTCAGTATTAAACAGCAGTCAGGCTATTCTTGCTTTTTAAACTTAATTTATAAAGAGGAATTCTTATATATTTGTTCTGGGTCAGCCTAAGTTGTACAGCATTTTAGAGTCCAGCAGCAGGAGAAGGGTTTAGGAAGAGTAGATGGTTGGTTGGTTCCTCTTTCCTGATACATGAGGAAATCACACGTCACAGTGTGCAGTGGCATGACAGGACATGCTTTGATGGTAAAAATCTGTTAAGTGGATTTGCTGTTTACACTGGGTTCATGGCTTAACTTTGAATGCCTTTTATTTATATTTTTTATTTTGCAGTATGAAATCGTGAAGTCAGAAATATAGAGCTAACGGGTGATTTAGAGCTTGGAGATATAATTCAATGTCATTTTGAGGGTTAGGAAACTGAGGCTCAAGTTCATAGAGCTAGTGAATGAAAGAGCTTGGACTATTCCAGTCTCTTCTAAATGATTGTTAATAAATGTGCAGAGCATTGACCTGCTTGATTCCCCCCACCCACTTTCTAGAACACATCCTTCAAAGAAGATTGTATTGACAGTTAAATGAAGAAAATTAGAATTCATTTCTAGTTGCCAACATATTCCCTGGTTGTTACTTTAAGCCTTTGATGTATATCTGTGTTCAGATGTTCCAAGAAACTAAATCTAACTTGGTAAAGCTGTTGTTTACTCTTAGTTTCTTTTTGCTTTTTCAGGAAACCTAAAGATTTTTCATGATGATGGTGTATTCTGGGTCACTTTCTCTTGCATAGCTATCCTCATTCCAGTAGTTTTCATGGGCTGCCTAAGAATAGTAAGTGTCTCATCAAAAGTTAGATTTATTCATTATGTTATCCTGTGTTCAGCTGATCACTTATTTCATCATTTTGCATGTTTACTGGGGAGGGCTGTGTTATCTGTATCAGATGATTGCTTCTAAATAGCCCTGTTACTATGAAAGCAAAGGAAATTCTATTTATGATTATCACATGGTGTTCCCCCCCCCCCATCAAACGGAGCATCACAGTCAGTATGCTTTTAAGTGGGAGCAGAAAAGGTAGTGCTTACTCTAGTACACCAAACTGGTGGGTCATTAGTTTCAGCTGGCTTCAGAAGAGTGCTTCTTCCTCTAATTAGATTTTATTTTTGAAGTTCCTTCATAGGGAAGATCTTTTCCATAGTATTTGGATAAGCTGAACTGTGTTTTAAGAACTCATATGGATGTTGAAGGTTGTTTTCAGTTTATCTTTCCAGGGAACTTCTGTTCAGCTCTGAGGGGGTCTGGTCCCTTTTCATGCCTGAGGGAGCAAATGTGATTTCCTGTGATTGAAGCCAGTGGAGGGTTAGAAACTGTTTTTGTTCTACGATGGATGATGCCTAAACTCTTCCACTCTTCCACAGCTGAACATACTGACTTGTGGAGTCATTGGCTCCTATTCGGTGGTTTTAGCCGTTGGCAGTTACTTGTCCACAAGCCTTTCCTACATCACTTTGAATGTACTCAAGAGAGCGCTCAACAAGGATTTCCACAGAGCTTTCACAAATGTGCCTTTTCAAACTAATGGTAAGACTCTTAAATCCAAAAAACAGTGTGACAGCACGGTAGGACTCTTGACCCACCTATGCTAACCAGAGCACTTGGAGACTAAATTTAAAGAAAGTCAACTGGGACAAAAGGAGGGAACACAGCATAACAATGCTGTGAGAACCCTCCGTTACGATAACTTAGGATTGTGGGAGCAAAGCATTTAAAATTTTAAGATGAAGATAAAAATCTACTAAATGAATTTCCTTAAGAAATTTCCAAGATTATTTAGGTTTACCTGGTCATTCTCAGTGGGGAGAAAAATGCTGACAGTAAAGACTTTTGACACTTATGGGTGGGGATGGAATGAGGGATGAGAATGACAACCTGATTGAATTTTAAGTTATTCCCTTGTTTCCCTCCTTTAATGAAGCATGCAGTTTGCTAGTTGAAAGAGTTTTTAATTAGTAAGCATGTAGTTTCCCTCACTTGTAAGATTCTATCCATTACAGATTTTCTATAAATTTTTTGAAGAAAAAAATGACTGCCACATGAATTGTTCGATTGTAAGATATGTTGACTTCAGAAATGTTGAAGTGTGGAGAGTGAAAAAGCATGTCCTGGAATTGAAGATTCATTGCATAAGCACAATTGTGATTGTTGCGATTTTATTTTAGGGCAAGTCTTTCCCTCTACCATCCAGAGCTTTCCCTTTGGATAAGAGGTTGATGGTAGAGACCTCGAAATCCTCGAAAACCTTAAAACTCTTGCAAATTTTAAGTACCAGACAGTGTTTTGCCGAGCCTTTTACTAAAAGCTGAGTACCAGCCGGGCGCAGTGGCTTACGCCTGTAATCCCAGCACTTTGGGAGGCCGAGGTGGGTGGATCACGAGGTCAGGAGATCGAGACCATCCTGGCTAACACGTTGAAACCCTGTCTCCACTAAAAATACAAAACATTAGCCAGGCATGGTGGCGGGTGCCTGTAGTCCCAGTTACTCGGGAGGCTGAGGTAGGAGAATGGTGTGAACCCAAGAGACAGAGGTTGCGGTGAGCCAAGATCGCACCACTGCACTCTAGCCTGGGCGACAGAGCGAGACTCTGTCTCAAAAAAAACAAAACAAACAAGCAAAAAAAACCAGTAATGATTGGTTGAATCTTTTCATGCGCTCCTGTACCTACACTGTGAGTGCAGTAGGGCCCCATATGGAGTGGAATGGGAAAGAAATGAGCATGGTGGCATCTGATGTAACATGACATACATATGTGAAGTATAACTAGATCACTGCCTTCCTCCTCGAACTCCCTCTGAAAAAACACACAACCAACTGTGGGTACTTGTTACATAATGTTGGAAGGCCAAAGATCCAAACAACTGATTTTTTTACAACCTGTCTGGACTTTCAAATGTCTGTAATAGAAAAATCCTAGTTTCAAAAGTAAGACTGTGGCTTCCCCACTGATTCCTTGGTTTGTATGTGAGGAACTACATATGTGTTTGGACTAACTCACCAGAAAGTCTATTAGAAAGGAAGATACAGATTTAGTCCATGAAGGGTTGTGTTATTATGTTAGATTTTAAAATACTAGAGTTCAAACTGTACTTTTTCTACTGTTTTTTAGACTTTATTATCCTGGCAGTATGGGGCATGCTGGCTGTAAGTGGAATTACATTACAGATTCGAAGAGAGAGAGGACGACCGTTTTTCCCTCCCCACCCATACAAGTTATGGAAGCAAGAGAGAGAGCGCCGAGTTACGAACATTCTGGACCCTAGCTACCACATTCCTCCACTGAGAGAGAGGCTCTATGGCCGATTAACTCAGTTCAAAGAGCTCTTCCAGAAGGAGCAGCCAGCTGGAGAGAGAACGCCCCTGCTTCTGTAGATGTCCAGGGGTTTGGTTAGTGTGCCTCAGCTTTGGAGTTCATGCCTGGAGTGATTCAGCAGTCTCTGGTGCAAGTCTAATAAGAGATCAGGCATATAGATCTGTGCTTTGCATAATATTATGGTGCCCTTATTGATATACGGTAAGGGTGTATACTAGGGGATTAGGATGATTCTAAGAGAATGAGAAAGATGACCAAAAGGTTGGTGGTAGGGAGGCTTTTCCTTATTTCCAAATACTTGAGAAATTACCTTTTGGTTTACAAATCTATGATCAACTTATTCCATTAAATAGATACATTTAAAACATTAAAACTGATTCTCCTGCAGAGCCCTGGTGTTTCTTTTTATAACCCCTTGAAACAAGTCTCTCACCTGAGTTTGTCTGAACTTTTGGAGGGAGTTTATTACTGAGTCTTTATTTGTGACAGTATTTGGAGATTGAGGGATTTGATACTTAGGCCTTTGAATTTTAGAAAACAAAAAGAGAAGCAGGCCAGGCATGGTGGCTCACACCTGTAATCCCAATTCTGGGAAGCCAAGGTGGGAGTATCGCTTGAGTCCAGGAGTTTGAGACCAACATGGGCAACACGACAAGACCCCATCTCTATAAAAAAATTAAAAAATTAGCCAGGCATGGTGGCATGTGCCTACTCCCAGCTCCCAAGGAGACTGAGATAGGAGGATCTCTTGAGCCCTGAAGATTGAGGCTACAATAAGCCACTACACTCCAGCTTGGGTGACAGAGACCCTGTCTCAAAAAGAGAAAGAAAAAAACAAAAAAAAGCAACTTATTTTCTTACTAAAAGCAGTCTGATTACTTAGTTGCATGTCCTTCTTAGTATCATACATTATCCGAAAGTTACCCTTTTGTTTAAAAATTTTTAAATCGTGATAAAATACACATAAAATTTACCTTCTTATTCATGTGTAAGTGTATAATTCAGTAGGTTCCCTTTGTTTTTGCCTTTTATGGCTTAAAATGGTAATTGAAATAGCTAAATTATTATTTGAAAATAGGCCAATTTATATAGATAATAGAATTTTACAAGGGTGATTTATTTATATTCCAAATAAAGGAGCCCCCTTTTTTTAAGGCCTTTTAAAATACTGTCAACAGGTGATCTTTAACTGCATTAGCTGACATATGGATTATGTTTGTTTTTAGGAAATAACCCCCACCTTAATCTATATTGCCTACCAGGTGCGGTGGCTCACGCCTATAATTGCAGCATTTTGGGAGGTCGAGGTGAATGGATCACCTGGGATCAGGAGTTCAAGACCAGCCTGGCCAACATAGTGGTATCTACTATATTCTAGTATAGTAGGATATATACTCCTATACCCCATCTCTACTAAAAATACAAAAATCAGCTGGGCATTGTAATGCAGGTAACTGTAATCCCAACTACTCGGGAGGCTGAGGAAGGAGAATTGCTTGAACCCAGGAGGCAGAGGTTGCAGTGAGCCAAGATCATGCCACTGCACTCCAGCCTGGGCAACAGAATGAGACTCTGTCTCAAAATAAATAAATAAATAAATAAATAAATGTCTATATTGCCATTAATAAGAAAACCTTAGAAAAATTTGTACTTCATAGTTCTTTCTGCTCAGTTAGCTGTGTTAGCATTAGTGTAAAATATAAGTCTTAATAATTTCTTTTCTGTACAAAGCCTTTGTACAGAAAGGCTTCATCCTTAAAGTGATGAGGGTGGAGTCAAAAAGGATTCAGGCGTTTAGAGGAGCTGCTTTTCATTAGGACCTTGGAGAGTCCCCTCAGTTTTGACACCCTTGTTTCACCACAAGAAAGCACCCGACACCCTGGGTTGCATACTTACTACTCAGGGGCTTTCCCCCCAGCTTTCAGAGCACTAAATTATTGTGAGCTGGTGCCTCTGCAGGCCTGAGTATTAGGGTTGGTGAACGTTGTTGCATACACATTTGTGAGTTAACCACTATTTAAATGATGCTGCTTTTTAAAGTTTTTTCAAAGTACAATAGATTTTGAAGTTTCAGGTAACTGGAAAATCTTTAACTTTTGCTTTAAGTGTTTGAGGCAGGATAAAACAACATACAAAATATAAAACAATTTTGCTTTGAAAAATTCAATGCAGGTGACCATTTACTGCTTATTCTGTAATGCTTACTGTCTATAACTAACTTCAGTAACACTGAAACTTGATGAAAAGTTTTTTTAAATTATTTACTGTAAGGACAAAGTTATATGGAATGTTTGTGAGTTAGTTTCTATACCATCTGAATGTACTGCCAGTGAAGACTGTAAAGACACAACACACTATTCTGGAGGGAGGATACAAATTGTTTAAAATTTTCATAATTTGTGAATAAGTCTGTATAGTTTTATAATAAATCCCTATTTTGAAAAAAAATGCTAAAACTTCATTAAATACTTTCATAAATTTTTTCAGATTATATTTGTACGATAGCTACAAGACACAAGGAATTTCATAGCTATAAAAAAGTTATTTAATATGGGCAAACAATATAGTTCTTCATTTTTAAAAAATCACAAAGATAATTAACAGGAAGTGAAACCTGGGGCAATGTGTTAAAAGATTAATTTGGTGTTATTAGCACTTCAGATGTGTCAAACTAAAGAAAAGTGGTAGTTAACAGGAAACTCTGTTGAACTGCTCTTTAAAATGTTTTCAGAAATTTCTGAAAATTTTATCTGTTATAGGTTAGCTACCAGGTTGCCAAACCATAGTAGGTATATTGTACCACAAGCCAGTTGAGTTTTCTGTAGCAGGTGAAATAGAAAACTGATTCCAACAAAGGAATTGCTAGAATATTAAACCTTCAAAGGACTTTAGAGATCATGTTCACTGACCTCTTTATTTAATACCTGAGGAAATTCTTAAATTAATGATACGAAGTCACAGTTATCAAGAAGTAACAGTGCTCACACCAAAACTGGGATGCCTAACTCCCTATCCAAATGTGCTTTACACTCGTCATGATGAAGATGTAAAACACCAGGTATTTTCTATTTTCTTCTGCTGACGAATTGATAGGATGTTTCTAATATAAATATTACTTTTATCGTTCTTTTGAAAATTAATTTTACACAGTGATAGCATGTTTTTCCAAGTTAATTTTCTGAAGTAATGGACCATTTATTTCAAATGATTGGTACATAATATTTAAAATTTCCAATATCAATATCTCCACAGCAGCATCTGTAGAAACTTGGTCCAAAGTTCACTCCTAGGTGATGTACTTAATAACTGTTAGTAACATTCATTCAAACCCAGAGTTCTTGGCTCTAATTTCCTGAGAACAGGGACTTGCCCTAAGGCATAGCCCATCATTGTACCCCAGCCCTTGTTGGGAGGGCAGCTATCTATAGTTTTCTGATAGACTAAGCTGTGCCCCCCAACAAATTTATATGTTGAATCCCTAACACCCAGTACCTCAGAATGTGACCTTATTTGGAGACGGGGCCTTTAAAGAGGTTCCAAATTAAATTGAGACTATTAGAGTGGGTCCTAATCCAATCTGACTAGTGTCTTTGTAAGAAGGGGAGATTAGGGCACAGAAACACCAGGTGCATGTGCTCACAGGGGAAAGACAGTGTGAAGAGCAGCAAGAAGGTAGCCATCTGCAAGCAGACCCTGCTGGCACCTTAGTCATGAACTTCCAGCCTCGAGAACTGTGAGAAACGTATTTCTGTTGTTTAAGCCATTCAGTCAGTGGTATTTTGTTATGTCAAAAGAATTCACGTTGCAAACCTTTTTACCCTGATTGTTGATTGAAATGCCTCTTGACAATTTGGCCATTGTATTTGCAAGGACCACTCTTTATGAAATTGACACAAAGAGGGGCTTAAGTTAGTGGGAACTCTGGACTTACCCAGGGACTACCATGTAATCATTACACTGGAGAGGGTGGTAGGTCTGGATCAAGCTTAAGATTTTTTTAAAAAATTGTTATACAGGAGTGGTGTGGTAGCTCACACCTGTAATCTCAGCACTTTGAGAGGCCGAGGCAGGCAGATTAAGTCAGAAGTTCAAGACCAGCCTGGCCAACATGGTGAAACCCCATCTCTACTAAATATATATATAAATGAGCCAGGCATGATGGCACACACCTGTCAGCTACTTGGGAGGCTAAGGTGGAAGAATCACTTGAACCCAGAGGGTGGAGGCTGCAGTGAGCCGAGATTGCACTATTGCACTCCAGCCTGGGTGACAAAGCAAGACACTGTCTCAAAAAAATACATAAAAATGGTATATATATGATAGTGAGGCTTTGACTTATATCTCACATTCACTCATTAAATATTTGTTGAGTTCCTGTATGCCAGGCAATGCCTTAAGCACTAGGAGATGGAAAACACAGGCATGGTCTTTGCTATCTGGGACTGAAGTGTAAGTGAGACAGATACTAAAACAGTTACACAAGATGTATAATATGCAATGAAAACGTATAATGGGGTAGGGGTAGAAAGTGGGATGCCAGGGAAGGAGTCCTTGAGGAAGTGACATTCCAGCTGAAACTTGGAGGTTGAGTAGGAGTAGCCAAAACCAAGTATGTCCCGTGTAGGAGGGGGAGTATTAACAGAAGCCTCAAGGCCTCCCCTTCTCATTGTGGAGAGCTGTAAAACCAACACATGCCAATTGTAACCTTGGGTCTGCAACTTAAGTTTAACTCTTAAAACCAAGTTTTGTTAAATCTCACACTGACAATGCCGGTAACAAGATTATCTTCCCACGTACAGAATAAGGATGAGACAAGATCAACCACTCTTCTGCCTACCCTGAGACAGATGGATAATTGAGCCTTTACTCCCTTTTTTCAGTTTACCTTATGTTATATGAAACATAGATTTACTGAGCATTAATGAGCCTCACAAGAAGGTAATCATTTGCCTCACTGCCTAACCCCTCTCCTTTTCCCTCCTCGCTCTCTCCCGTAAATAATGAGTTTCCAAAACCCTCTTTAGAAAGCTCAGGTCACAGATGCTCATGTAACTTGCATTTTTTCCCTGGCATGTCTTTAAACTTTGGCTCAATAAACCTCTGATTTATCAAAGACACTTGGCCTCAGTCACTTTTTTTGGTTAACAAGTTTTCTGATTCACAAGAAACATGACCTCTGGGAAGACAGAGGCTGTAGGAAGAGGTTTACTCTGAATTGCAAATTTTTTACTATGCTAGATTTTTAAGTGTACATTTATTTTTTCATTTAAAAAATAAAACATGACCTAATAAACTTCTGGGAATTTGCACGCTAGGAATTACAATAAATAAAGGTATGTATATGGATGTTTACTGCAGCATTATTTTATGTTAAACTTTGCAAACTAAATATCCATCAATTGGGGGAATTGATGAATAAATTACAACTCCATAATGGTAGCTACAAAATGCTTGATTTATAGGCATCAAAAACTGACTGGCTAAATCATATAATTAGCTGGAAGAATACTGATGCTATTTGTTTCAGGACATTTCCCTGTATGCATCTGAATTTTACATATTTGTAATTATATGTGTAATTTATGTTAAGCTTTTTAATGCAAATTTAGGTACTTTTTTCTTCCTGTTGCTAGCATCTTCAAGCCATAGGCTGTAATCAACTGTACTGCGTGGATACTGATACTTAACTATTCCCCTACTGTAGGATATTTAGGTTGACTCCAATTTGTATACCTTAACACTACCATAATGTAGCTTTGACCAGGGGTAGCAGTGGAGGAGAGAAATGGTAGGATTCTGATATATTTGGAAGGAAGAGCCAACAACAGGATTTGCTGATGAATAGGATGCATGATATGAGAAAGTGGAGTCAAAGTTGCCACCTAGGTTTTTGGCCGTAGCAACTCAAAGGATGGAGTTGTCATCAAGCAGGATGGGAAAGAGTATGGAGAGATTCTGGGAGATTTGGAGTTTGGCTTTAGACATCTTAAGCTTAAAATGTCTCTTTGACAGTCACAGCTGCATGAATCCGGGGTGAGAGGTCTATGCTGGAACTGAATTTAGCAGCCATCAAGCATAGTGGTGGTATTTAATCATGAGACTGGGGGAGATCACCCTGAGTAGAGATACTGCACAGAATAGGTATAAGGACTGAGCCCAATGGCTCTCTAATGTTAAGAGGTCAGAGAGAAGAAACAAAGGAGACTGAGGAGCAGGCAGTGAGGTAAAAGGAAAATGTCTCCTCAAATTCCAATTAGAAATTATCTTCATCAGTATTTTACTAAAAAATGTTCTATTTCACTCTGACAATGAAAAACGGTAGTGACTACCAAGATTATGTTATGGATCTATGATCTTCCATTTTCATTGAAGCAATTTCTTTTTTTTTTTTTTTAGATGGAGTTTCACTATTATTGCCCAGGCTGGAGTGCAATGGCACAGTCTCGGCTCACTGCAACCTCTGCTTCCCAGGTTCAAGCGATTCTCCTGCCTCAACCTCCCGAATAGCTGAGATTACAGGCACCCGCCACCACCCCAGCTAACTTTTGTATTTTAGTACAGACAGGGTTTACCATGTTGGCTAGGCTGGTCTCGAACTCCTGACCTCAAGTGATCCACCCCTCTTGGCCTCCCAAAGTGCTGGGATTACAGGGAAGCAATTTCTATAAAATCTTAGAAGTCACCTTGATATTGAAGAATATAAAATTAGAGCAGAAATTATCTGTGAGGTTATAAATAATTGGTTTTTAAGAGCTGTTCTTTCTTATATAAAATAAAAAATATAGTTGATAGATGATAAATAAATGATGTCTTAAGTTTCCTAGGGTTACTGTAACAAATTACCACAGGCTGGGTGAATGAAAACAACAGAAATTTATTTCCTCACAGTTCTGGAGGCCAGAAATCTGCAATCAAACAGGCTTGGTCCTTTCTGGAGGCCGTGAAGAACCCATTCCATGCCTCTTGCAGCTTCTGGTGGTGACTAGCAGTCCCTGCGTAATTCACTGCCTCTGTCCTCATGCAGCTATGTCTGTTTCATATCTCCTTCTCTCATTGTAAGGACACTAGTCACTGGGTTTGGAGCCCACCCTAAATCCAGGGTAATTATATCATAAGATCCCCTAATGACATCTGTAAAGACTATTTCCAAATATGGTCACCTTCCCAAGGTGTATCAGGTTAGGACTCAGACTTAACCTTCTAGGGGACATGACTCAACCTACTACAGATCGTAAGAAATTCTGCAGGATCCTACACTGAGAAGCTGCTAATTCCTAAGGCATACAGATAGAGGTCGCTGCTTTGTAGTAAGAAGAGACAAAAGACCTTAAAATTAAACCATATATAAGAATAAATGTAAGCACTTTTCAAATTAAATTGGGGACCACACCAATTTTAATCACTCCTCTTTAATAATAAAATAGGTTCCTATGCAGTACATACCTCAAACATAAACTTAAGGTTCTGTTTAACAATAACCAAAAAAAAAAAGAGATGGAAAAGTGTCACTAAATAACAAAGTAAATGTCTTTAAACATGAAGACCTTAAATTCATATCCAAGCAAAAAGACCAATAAGTTAATCCAACTTGTTTACAAAATAAATTATTTATCAAGCAATCTTTTATAGCAGAGCTGCCTCAATGAACTGCCTCAGGCTTAATCTCAATTGTGTAGCTTATTTCATTTCTTTATTACCAGGGATAAAAAGTATCTGAATGAATGTGTCATTAAATTAAGGGATACTTTCCCAAAAACAATAAAAAAGTTTCAAAATAAAAACCTGTCATTTATTTATAAAATATCAAATAAGGCCTCTGACTGAAAAAAGAAATCTATGTCATGTTTGGGCCATTAGCCCTTTTCTATTCAATCAGTCTCATCGACCCCACTAACCCCAAACTTAAGATAAAAAAATTCTAAAGTGTAGTTTTGAATTTTACCAATATATGAAATTATACATAAAATTATCATATAAAGTAATATTTAACAAATTATATACTCAAAGTATAATTTTGTCTTAATTTTAATATGTATTCAATATAAATGAGTACAATATGTTTAATCATGTTTGACACTCTTCTTTTATCCCTTTTTAATACAATCACCACAACATAAGAAAATTTAGGTTTCAACCGATGTCAAAGCACATTTCTGCATCTGGTGGTTTTTTAAAAATTTACATATTTGACATTTTAAAAGACAACAGAAACAAATCCACAGATGACTCCACCTCTACCCCACTTTCAGCTGAAAGGTTTTAAGAAAAAAGTTACAGGTTATGAGGACCGGATGGAGCGTAAAAACAGATCCGGAAGTTTTTTTTTGAAATTTTAATTTACTTTTTTTTTGTATCTCAAGAATACTTAAATAAAAAAAAAGGGTTATATGAGGCAGAGGAATTCCCAATTCACTTTGAAATTACCATACCTATCTTGCTATATCAAACATTTAGAGTCTGTTAACTAAATGAACTACTTAATATCCTTAAAAATCAGCCAGAGAAGAGAAAACAAATCTCATCTTCTTTATCAACTTTGAACCAAAACTTATCCTTTTAAAGTAGTTTAACCTACTAAATATGTCTATTATAAGATCTTCTTTCTTAGAAAGTAGTATTCCTTCTTTTTCATTCCTGAAATGATATTTCTTACACTTAAACTAAGTTATGGACAGTTGTTAGCTAAGTATCAGTTATGGTAAATTGCTAAAATTAAATTATCTGTTTAAGGTACATATAACACATTACTATAGCCTTTAAAACTAAATTTTCTTTCACAAAAATTTAAATAAATGTGAAAGTAGGCAATCACTAGAAGTCTCATGGCATATAAACTTTTTATTAACTTTGACGCCAACTAAGAAGGATAAAATTTAGGATACAAATCTTACATTCACAAAACAGTGGCAAAAATGGTATAATTTTATGAATTCTCAAACATTTACTGGGAATATTCAAGTTTACCTAATTAATCACCCACAAAGCCAGCAGTACTGCCAAAAGCTCTTGGTATATTCAGTAGTCACTGTGAAAACCTTTCATTTGTCTACCAACTGGCAATGGCTCAGTTTCTATTTTCCAATTATGTTTTGGAATAAAGTCTATGACCATTAACTATGCATTTTTTGTTGCTATCTCATAGCCAGTGCACTGTACATATTTACAGAGAAAAAAATAAAGGATTCAATTTTCTGTCCATTCATTCATTCACTTATTTGACCATTTCGAGTCATGTAAGAAGCTCACAGACTCAGAAGCTCTTCAGCTCTTCCTCAGACTCAAGTCACTGTTGGTCACTAATGCTGACAAAGAAGTACTTTCCGACGCATCGTCTTTCCTTAGGTTCAAAAATGATTCTCGAGTTATTTGAAGGATCTCTCTCAAGCCTTTGTTCTCTTGCTATAAGAAGGCAAGCAAAAACAAAAATGCAGTCACCATCTACAAGGTAGCTACAACAGCACAAACATATGTTAGGAAAAACTAAACATATGAAAGTATAACAAATAAGCAAGTTCTGTAATTGGCATTAATCTACTCAATGATATATGCACTTGGCAACTTGAATCTAAAGAACACTTACGCAGCTAGGAATCGTGTTCAACATCTTCCACCACCGCAAAGCCTTCTAATTAAGCAGCTACAATTGTAAATAGAAGCTCAGAAATTGCCTTATTTTACAATCACATTAGAGATGAAGATAATAACATCTAGATTTATTTTTATTTAAACTTATAAAGCCAGTGAATAGGCTAGAATCTCTCAGTACTTTTTGGTATTTTTATTACTTTCCATGATAGCACAGAATGCAGGACAAGTTTATCTCACTGGTATTTGAGAACAGCAGAGTAAGGGTAGCTGATGATATTTTTCAAGAAGGAAAGTAAGTGACCAAATCTGGCACTGGTAAATAACTTTGCTTTCCAGCCTCCTTTTGGTTCGTTACTGTAAAAAAATGTGTAGACATTTAACAATAACCTTTCATAATTTATTCTCTATCACTGTCTTTCTAAATTTTAGTACTCACTTTCTAAATTCAGTCTCACTTTCTAAATTTTAGTACTCTAAAGCAGATTCCCCACCATGATTTCAAAATGAAGCTCTTAAAGCATAAAAGTCTATTGTACTGATTTCAGTTATTCAGAGACTGGTACTTTCACTATCACAAAATAAAGGACAGATGAGACAAAGGTTTTAGAATCCCCAGAAAAGTAAGAATGCCCCTAAATATTTGTGGATTAAAAAAAATTTCCCTGTATCACTATGATCTCAAATAGAATAAACAAAATTTTTAAAATTATTCAATTCTACATTCACTTCATAAGATAAGCAATATAGGATCAAACATCAATTTTCTAAATTACTGATATATTGTAAATTACTAATAATCCTAGATTCTTGCATCACCATATAAATGGTCTTGCATAATATGCCCACATAAACAGCATCCAGGAGAACATTACTAGTACCCAAGAAAAGTAAATATATATTTAAAAATGGGATATACTTTCTGGCATAAATCTTTGTATGCACAGTTTTCATCTACATTTGCAATGTAAAACTTACTTCAAGTTGGAATATTCGTTCTTGTTCCTTGCAACCCTGTTGCTCGTCAATTTCAATGGCTTTCCTCATTACTGCTGCCATTTCAGTTATCTGGTCAACATGTGCTTGCAGTTCCTGAAAGAGAGGGATGGGAGTTGGAAATCAGCAAAATACTTTATTTTTGGATCCTCTCCTTTTTATAAAATCTGCAGTACCACTTAACATGAATATTCTTACATTGTCACTTAATATGAATAAAACAAATATTAACAATGAAGTTGGTTGACCACAGATGGGTTTTTGAAATCAGATTTGTCAGGACTAGAATTAAGAATAAGCAGCACAATAAAACTAAACCTAGCAGCAAGAAAAATATTCATATTTTACATTCCTCTCACCGCAATGATCAACTTTGTCTTTTTTTTGCACTTACATACACTATTGTTCAAAGTAATGTGAAAGATAAAAATTGCCGACGCATTCAATCTCTTTTCCTCGCTGAAGTCGTCAATGATTTAGAAATCTTTTCTGTATTTGCTCAGGCCTATAAATTTATCTCAATCCAATCTGTAACCTTTTCTAGGTCATAATCCTGAGAGCAGGAACTGCATCTTTACATCTGCCTTCTATTTAGTGTATGGTATATGATAAATACTGTATAAAATGAGCACAATTCTGCTTTTCAGTGTTAAAATATTAAATGGACTTCTTTGCCAACTGTTGAAAATAGAGTATCACTATAATACAGACATCCGCATTTGTTAGGCGCAGCAAGTAGCATAAATTCTTCCAGTCTCATTTTCTTATTTTGCACAACTATGATGTGCCAGTACTATGCTAAACAACAGGAATACAAAGACTGTTAAGACATGTTCCCTGATCTGAAGAAGCTTACAGTCTAGTGAAAGAGACAGACAAAAAAAGGTTTAAAATCAACAGAAATTTGAGAATAATCATTTTCTCAATGAACAGCTTCTATAGACCATTATTCACTGGCAATTGAGAGGTATTTTATCATATTAAGCCCAAGACTTAAATATAAAAGTGAATAACTCCCCAAGTAAACATTGTCTCTTCAGTAATTGTATATATGTTTTTTGTAAAAAGGATTTAACAGTACTCCAAGAAACCCACGGAACTAATAAGCTGGAAGAAATGACAATAGTAGTATCTTTGGCAAACCACATTTAATAACCTCTTAACCAACAAAAATGTAGGTCCTTCTAATGGGGAAACCTAAACACTGCTAGTACTCCGCAAGAAGGTACTAGAAAAGGCTAATCTGTGCTGTCCAAAACAATGTTATTTAAACTTAATTAAAATCAATACACTTTTAAAAATTAACAATTCAGTCCCTCAATTGCATTAGTGACACTGCAAGTGCTCAACAGCCACATGTGGCTACTGGCTTCCACACTGGACAGCACAGAGAAAAAACATTCCCATCATTTCAGAAAGTTCTACTGCATAGTTTTGAATTAGATTATGGTAGAAAGAATGATATGAAGAAAAATGTCATATTCTGCAAGTTAATCATTAAAATTCCTCCCATTGTCAAGGAAGTATAATATGTAAAAGCAGGTAAGTACAGATCATTGCAGCAGCCAACTGAATAAGGGTAATGAGTAAAAATTTTGAATACCAACAGCATCCTCAACTTATGATTTGGTCAGTCCTATGGCACTGACCTAAGTTAAAAAACTACACAGAAAGCAAGTATTTCTTTCCCTTTTTTTATAAGACAGTCTCGCTCTTGTTGGCCAGGCTGGAGTGCAATGGCCCAACCTCGGCTCACTGCAACCTCCCCCTCCCAGGTTCAAGCAATTCTCTTGCCTCAGCCTCCCGAGCAGCTGGGATTACAGGCACCCGCTACCACACCCAGCTAACTTTTTGCATTTTTAGTAGAGATGGGGTTTCACCATGTTGGCCAGGCTGGTCTCCAATTCCTGACATCAGGTGATCCACCCACCTCAGCCTCCCAATTACAGGCATGAGCCACCACGCCTGGCTGAAGCAAGTATTTCTTTGCCTTTAAAATAGAAGGAAAAAAACTACTGATTTTTTCAGTACCAAGTCTAACAAAGCTCATCATGAGAAAAAACCCAATACTTCAAATAGGACAGCATTTTTATAGGCCAGGGTAATGGTTCACTTATTAACTATAAAATCTTCAGAGAAGTATCACAGACTTTTTAACAAGCACAAGAGGCAAGATCTGTGCTTTCAAAACTGTCTGGAAGACAAGAAGTATCACCAACATAACCCTCGAACTGTCTTGAAATGTCTTTTGTTTCTAACTCCATGTCTATGTTTATTCTTCCTTTATTCAATAAAGACCTGCCACAAGTGAGTTAAAAAAAAGTCGAGACACAATGGAGAGAGCACTACTATACTTAATCCTAACATCTAAACAAAGGCATTTTAATTTCATTTGCAAAATCAAAGGACTACAAACTATCCACAATCTGAATTAAAACATTTAATACTTTGACCAAAATTTTTATGAAATCAGGTTAAAATTAATGCCAAGAAAACATCTTTGATGTCCAGAAAGGAAATGACTGTTTTACAGCAACAGCTAACAAGAGCAAACAAATACAGAGTTGGACTGAATAACCTATAAAACCTGCAAATATCTAACAGGCTGTACATAACACACAGAAAATTAATGAGAGATTTAAAGTTTCTACACTGAACATCATGGCTATTAAAGACACAACATTCTTTTAACGAATCTCATTTATTTGCTGATCTAATCTGGGAGGGAAATTCAATGTAAAAGAACTTTTGAAATGGACCCCCCTTCCATCCACACCCCAAAAGTTGACTGTTTATTTAGTGTACATTCTGATTTGCTTCCAAGTGCCTTCTCTCCAGTCCATGTTGAGGTGCTTCAAGGATGTGTCGAGATGCATCAAGGAAGAATCCTTCGGACTTGTTACGATGTACCATGTCAATCTGTAGTATAGAGTCATTATAATGTTAATACGGATATCATCCGTAATTTAAAAACTGAATGAGTGTTAGTTCATGCGTGTTAGCCAACTGTTTGAAATGTTTGCTTTTTTAAGATTTCCAAAAAGGCATCTGTTCAAAATAACATGAAAATCATTATTTGGGTAAAAATGAGCTCTGAAACTTTCTACTGATTTTTTAAGTATGTACTCAAAAACTTCTAGGTAAGGGCAAAGTTCTGTATTACAACAGTCTCGAAAGGATCTCTTACTGCAATCCAAAACGCTGTTATGTGTAACTCTGTTTCTTAGCCCTAAATGTGTTGTAAAATTACTTTTGTGTTTAGGCATATCAGAGCACTAGTACCTAAACACATCCTAGAATACCATACTTTTTGTGCTTTTATTATATACAAGTTTCTCTGCCCACTCACTTCTGCTTGTTTACCTACCTGACCATAATTAATTCAAGGCTGGACTGAGACAGATTTTCTTCCCTTCCTTGATACCGTTCCAGATTTTCCTTATGACAGTTAATATTGCTCCCTCTAGCAGTCCAGTAACAATTCATATCCCTGCTTTGGGATTCATCACACCCTCCCTTATACAGGTTGTTATGTTTGTGTCTGCATCTCCCACTATACTGCAAGCTTGTACATTCATCTTATTATTACCCATAACTAATCCAGTGCAAGTATTAATGTTTGTTTAATTAAGTCAAAGTGTCTCCTTTTTGGGAAAAATCAAAATCACAAACATTAATATGTATTAGTGAGAATTAATAACAAATAACTGAATAGTCATTTTATGAGAGGCAAGGATCATCTGAACTTAGATGAAGAATTCAGTCTACATAATAAAAAAGGATGGCTTACAGCTATCTTAGGAAGTGTTTAACCTTACTAATTAATAAATCAGCTCTGGTGAATAGTAAAATCTAATGCATTTTAGAAAACATTTGCTTCTGTCATAGTTGCTACCAGATGAGATGGTATTCTTCCCTTGAGATCCTTAACATTTTATTTTTAGGTTATAAAACATACAAACCTTTTAGAAATTCTCAAGATTATATTTATTTTACTAATAATACTAAGTCAACTCCTCGTAGTGCCTTTAAAAGTCTTAGTTATTATAGTTATTATACCTTTACATTTAAATGATTTTAGAATGGTCTCATTAACAATAGTTACATTTTGTATTCAAAGGATCACCACTTAAATATCAACGGATTGCCATTTGATTAGGAGATGAATAGCAAAAATTAGAAAACTTTTTTTGTTTTTTAATTAAACACAGATTTGTAATTTAATTTATTATTTTACTGGTTGACATAAGAGGTACCTATCATTAGGTTTTCTAATATATAAAGGCATATAAAGAGCTATTTGATAGGTATTTAATTCTAATAGAATTAATTACTAATAAGTGAAAAACACCTACAAGCACCAAAATGGAAGAAGTATTTTAAAGAATCTAAAATGTGTTTCAATAATAGAGAAATATAAAAAGATGTCCTTTCCTATTTCTGCTGTAACAAATGGGGAAAAGAAGGCTCATAATCACTATTTCTTAAATAATATTAATAATAGTCAGATCATCATTATCTAATACAGGTAACAGCTTAGTTTCCACAATCTAGTTTAATATTTTTATTTCATATCAACAACTAAAAGTCAGTTTAAAATAAATATAAGTGAGAAAGGATTATTCTACTTGTCTTCATAGCAGTTGCCATAAAATATGCCATAAAATATGGGGACATACCAAAGGGAATAGACACAGGGATGACAAAGGGATGAACAGCAGGTAAAACACTAATTTCTAACTACTTCAGCTTTGTTTCTAAAAAATGATGTCAATTGGTATATAATACTGGGGCAAGGAAGCAAACCTTTTAATATGTTGGTTCTGCTCCTCAACCCCAGGTTTTTTCCATTATAATAAACAAGATGATTTATAGTCTGGATGAATTAGCCTTATTCAGAAAATAGTCCTAAGAAAAACAAATCTACATTAAACTGCTTTCAGGTTTAAAAAAAAAGTTTTCAGTATTTTTTGTTTATGCAAGAGAAGTCAATACACAAATTTATTAACAAAAAAAAAAATTTATTGAAAAATTATGTTTTTTAAGAGACAGGGTCTCACTCGGTTGTCTAGATGGGAGTTGGCATGACCATAGCTCACTGTAACCTCAAACTCCTGAGCTGAAGTGGTCTATCCACCTCAGCCTCCTGAGAAGCTAGGACTGCAAGGCATGTGCTACCACACCCAGCTAACACTTTTACTTTTTGAAGAGATGGAGTCGCACTATGTTGCCCAGGCTGGTCTTGAACTTCTGGCCTCAAGCGATCTTCCTACCTTGGCCTCCCAAAGTGCTGGGATTATAGGCGTGAGCCACCATGCCCAGCCTTTTAAGAAATATTTCTTAAAAGCATATAGCCCTACAAAAATAATGTTGAATAGAACAGACTTACCTTTATATCCAAAATAAAATTTATTTTTCAATGTGTAAATTAAAGTTTCTAAGAAATAGTGAGAGTTATAAATCAAACAGAAAATGATACATAACAAGCAAGAAATGGAAAATAAGAAAAGGAGAAAATGGCAATTAAAAGATGAAACATTCAACATCATGTTAAAATGCCATTACTAGAGACCTGTGATTTTTTACAAAAAAAATCTGAACACAGGATAATCAATCGTCTCTCTTTTCCATTTTAGGTCACATTTATAGAATGGATTACCTTGGAGTGCTGCTCTTTTAACTTCATTATTATACCCGGATCATCTTTTTTGCTAGCCATTAGCAATCTGAACATTTGTTCTCGATACTTGCTCATTATAAGTTCCAAGGCCGACTGATGTTCTTCCAGAGAGGTACGCAATTCTATCAAGAATAATACTGTACTTTATTCCAACTTGAGTTAAAAGTACATAAAATTTTCCACTAAGCAACTTATGAATAGGACATTTTAAAAGAAAACACAATGCACAAAATCTAGCCATATAACAATAAGAGACACCAAATGAAGTCCCTTATTAGTTTTTTGAATGAGCATTTTAAGCTCATTTTTTGAGAATCATTTCAACAAAGATGTACTAAAGAGCAATTAAATATCAGCCAAGGCTCTCTCCATATTAATACCAAAGGGCTACAGACCTCAAGAGTCTAGCAGAGAAAACAAGCCTGTGGTTGGTGCAGAGTGGAGTGTCAGTCAAAGGGATTTAAGAGATGTCTGTGGAAAAAAATTGGTGGAAGCTTTGTAGAAGTACAGTGTGAGTTCCCTCAGTTGAAAAGTGAAGGAATGGACCTTCTAAGCAGGGAGGCATGAAAACAGATGATGTGTTTAGGAAGTGATTTGTGTTGGCAAGAGCAAAGAGTTCACGGTGAAGAAAGCTGTGGGAATAAGATAAAAAAAGAAAGGCTGGGAACTGATTTTTAGGGTCCCTGTAAAAGGTAATAAATATATAATGAAAGTTCTTAGGCCGGGCGCCGTGGCTCAAGCCTGTAATCCCAGCACTTTGGGAGGCCGAGATGGGCGGATCACGAAGTCAGGAGATCAAGACCATCCTGGCTAACACGTTGAAACCCCATCTCTACTAAAAAAAAATACAAAAAACTAGCCGGGCGAGGTGGTGGGCGCCTGTAGTCCCAGCTACTCGGGAGGCTGAGGCAGGAGAATGGCGTAAACCTGGGAGGCGGAGCTTGCAGTGAGCTGAGATCTGGCTACTGCACCCCAGCCTGGGCGGCAGAGCCAGACTCCGTCTCAAAAAAAAAAAAGAAAGTTCTTAGGCAAAAGAATTACATGATCAGGGCCCGGCGCAGCGGCTCACACCTGTAATCCCAGCACTTTGTGAGGTCGAGGCGGGCGGATAACAAGGTCAGGAGATTGAGACCATCCTGGCTAACACGGTGAAACCCCGTCTCTACTCAAAATACCAAAAATTAGCCGGGCGTGGTGGCGGGCGCCTGTTGTACCAGCGACTTGGGAGGCTGAGGCAGGAGAATGGCGTGAACCCGGGAGGCGGAGCTTGCAGTGAGCTGAGCTAGCACCATGGCACTCCAGCCTGGGGGAAAGAGCAAGACTCCATCTCAAAAAAAAAAAAAAAAAAAAAGAATTACACGATCAGATTTTTTGAAATATCAATCGATGGTTATGTTGAAGACAGATTGGACTGGAAGGGGGAAGAGAGACCGGACTCAGGGAGGTAAGTTTGGACATTTCAGGCAAGAGACTGAGCATCTAATCTGGGGGCCAATGCAGTGGGACTGCAGAGAATGAAGCTGAGTTATTTCACAGCTAACAACAGCAGTGCTAACTGGATTATTGAGGATGAGAATCTAAGAGGATGTTAAGCAAGGCAGACGTTCAAATGTGGGACAGGATAAAGAGCAATAAATATGATTCAGGAATACAGACTAGAAACGGGATTAATGTCAAAAAGTAACATATCTTGCCTTTGTTTTCTTGTTGCAATTCTCTGATTTGTCTGTTTTCTTGCTGGATTCCCATAACTAATGTGGACCGTGGCCGATGTCTTGCGACTTCATTAAGTTCTTGAATTTCTTCCTGATACTAATGGGGAAAAAAACATGCAGGATGAAAATATCTGCAAATATATATATCTATATATAAATACAAATATATCTGAAATATACATATAAACAAATATCTGATAAGAGCTTAGTATCCAGAATGTATAAAGAACTCTTACAACTCAACAATAAAATGAAAATAACCCCGTTTTTAAAAGTGGCAAAGGATTTGAGTAAACATGTATCTAAAGAAGATATACAAATGGCCAATAAGCACATGACAAGATGCTTAATTAAAATAACTAGTCATTAGGAGAATGCAATTCAATATATCCCACTAGGATGATTATAATGAAAAAGACAATAACAATTGTTGAAGAGGATGTGAAGAAATTGCAACCTTCCATACATTGTTGATGGAATGTAAAATGATGTAGCTCAGGGGTGTCCAATCTTTTGGCTTCCCTGAGCACACTGGAAGAAGAATTGTCAGGCCGCACATAAAATACACTAACACTAACAACAGCTGAGGACCTTTTTTTTAAAAAAAAATCTCACAATGTTTTAATAAAGTTTGCAAATTTGTATTGGGCCGCATTCAAAGCCATCCTGGACCATATGCAGCCAGCAAGTCACAGGTCGGACAAGCTTGGTGTAGCTGCTTTGGGAAACAACGTGGCAGATCCTCAAAAAATTTAACAGACTTATTACGTGACCCATCCATTCTACTTCTACATATATACCCAAGAAAACTGAAAACATATGTCCACACAGAAACTTGTACACAAATATTCATAGCAGCATATATTCTTACCAGCCAAAAAAGTAAAATAATCCAAATGCCTATCAGCTGACGAATGGATAAGCACAATGTGCTGTATCCCTACAATGCAATATTATTTGGCAATAAACAGGAATGAAGTACCGATAATATGCTACAACATAGATGAAACTTAAAAACATTATGTTAAGAAGCCAATCACAAAAAGCTGCATATTTTATCATTTCATTCATATATAATGTCCAGAATAGGCAAATCCATAGAGACAGAAATATTAGTGGTTGCCAGAGACTGAGGAAAGGGGAAACTAGAGAGAGACCACTGATGGATGTAAGGTTTTGTGGTGATGAAAATGTTCTGGAATCAGATAGTGGGTATACTGTACAACCTGCAAATGTGTACTAAAATCCAATGAACTGTACCCTTCAAAAAAGTAAATTTTATGGTATGTGAATATCTTAATAATAATAATAGCACATGTACAAAAGAAATGCAGAAAGACTTTCCATTAAGAAAATGAGAATCTTATTTTACAATTACACTAATTTATTTTCAAGGCATTCTCACGAGACACTTAGTAATATATTCATTATAACACTCCTGGTTCTTAACTTCAGATGTCAAACTCCCTTTTTAACAACTCAATATGTTCACTGAAGTGCCTGAGTCTAGCTGGACAGTTGGTTAGGGATGCAGGTAATCTGTTTAGGGCAACACAGTTGTCAAACCAAATAACTAAACTTGCTCCACTATTTCCAGTAGCTTTGTTAAAAATACTATCCCAGAATTGCTTCCTGTTACAAAACAGATGAGGAGAGTTGGCTGTGAATATACATTCTCCCCCTCTGATTTCTATCATAATGTCAAAGATTTTATAATTTTCTTAAATGACTTGAAAATTTTTACCAGAAGAAGGTTAAAATAGTGTCTAAACTCCGTGGCCCATGGGAATATTCTGTTACACAACAGTAAAAATAGCAAGAAGAAAGCCCTTTTTATGTATTCTTTAATTGGTAGCATTGAATGAAAAAATAAGGCAGCAAGTATGCGTATAACAACTGCACAGAGTGTAAATCACATATTACCTTGCATCATTTTCAAAAGCTATTTTGTTGTTAAACAGCATCACCTTAAGTACTTTTATAAAGAAAAATATGAACATTTCCACATTATACAAGACAGAACAAAATGTGTACCAACATTAGTAAAAGGTATTATCTGGTCTTTGTCAAATGTTTCTAGATCTAACAAATACATTTATTTTCTTTCCTTTTTTTTTTTTTTTTTGAGACGGAGTCTCGCTCTGTCGCCCGGGCTGGAGTGCAGTGGCCTGATCTCAGCTCACTGCAAGGTCTGCCTCCCGGGTTTACGCCATTCTCCTGCCTCAGCCTCCAGAGTAGCTGGGACTACAGGCGCCCACCACCTCGCCCGGCTAGTTTTTTGTATTTTTTAGTAGAGACGGGGTTTCAACATGTTAGCCAGGATGGTCTCGATCTCCTGACCTCGTGATCCGCCCGTCTCGGCCTCCCAAAGTGCTGGGATTACAGGCTTGAGCCACCGCGCCCGGCCAAATTCATTTATTTTCTAAACTCAAATGCGCAACTTTGTCAGCAAAATAAGTGATCAAATCTAGGGTTTAGAAATATATGTCCATGTATGTCACCTGAACACGACAAAATTAAAGTAAATCTGAAATACACAGGTCAAGCTACTTTAAAGTTTTAGAGAATGTTGAAAAAATTAGATACTAATTAGCCAGCAATACATAAATGTCAACGACTGCTTTTGATAAATGGAATGAACAAGAAAAATCAAACCTGTTTCATGGCTTCTACTCGCTTGTTGAGAGCTGTGGTTTGCTCAATCAGAGATTCTGCGGCATCGTCATGATCTCTTAATCTTTCAACAAGAGCTTTAGCATCAGCAAGTGCCTTCTCAATTGTGCAACTCATTTCTAAAGATATATCTATAATTAAAATTAAAATCAAGACTCAAAGTCAACGTATCTATTTTAGTTTCACGTCAACACAGATATGCTTCTTAAGACACATTTGTTACAGTATTGTTCACTGTCCAGGGAGGAAAAAACACCTAAGAACACTGTGGTTTTGCTTCTGTCAGGATGGTACAAACTTGAAAGTAAATTTACACTGTTACAAAAAAATTAGAACACAGTTAAAAGATTTACAGACGGAACTAGAGTGTATTTAAAACACTCAGAACTTACAGTGGGGAAAAAAGTACATGTCCAGTGAATATAATGTTATATAGAAATTTGCCCTTTAAGAGGGCATTCCCTGTCTTGTCACTTTTGAGAAAGATCATTTGGTTCGTTGTTCTGTATTCTGGGGTAAGTGACCACCAGATCTCTGACTGTAAGAATGCTTCCTAACCTCTGCTTGGTCAGGGCACTTGAGACACTGTTCACAAACACTGCTGACCAGCCAAAGTGGCCTCAATGTGTCATGCTACATCAAAGTCTTAACCTCCTCTTGGAAGAACTTTTACTTCTTACATAAAGTTGCATTATAATTCTAACATTTGCATCTTCCTTAGTAAATTGCAAAAAAAAAGTTTTGACTTAGGACAAAACTGGTAATTACAAGAAACTTCCAATATGTTAAAATCAGTAAGTAATATGTTTAAGAGTAGCTGAAAAAATTATGAGACAAAAGATGAAACAGTCAATTGTCAGCTTCTTCAACTGGTATGCAGAAACCTCAAACAAAATTTTAATAATTTTAAACAGTCTCTTTCCAAAACTTAAGTTTCTTCTGAAACTTACCCTCCTTGAAATCTTTTATCTTTCTTTTTTTTCAATTTGAAACGGAGTCTCGCTCTGTTGACCAGGCTGGAGTGCAATGGCATGATCTCAGCTCACTGCAAGCTCTGCCTCCCAGGTTCACGCCATTCTCCTGCCTCAGCCTCCCGAGTAGCTGGGGGGACTACAGGCACCCACCACACCTGGCTAATTTTTTTTTATTTTTAATAGAGACAGGGTTTCACCATGTTACCCAGATGGTCTCGATCTCCTGACCTCATGATCTGCCCACCTTGGGCCCCCCAAAGTGTTGGGATTACAGGCGTGAGCCACCATGCCCGGCTGAAATCTTTTATCTTTCTACTAAGTTTTACCTAACTTTCAATACAAGCCATCCTTTCTTCCGAGTTTTCTCAAAAAATAAAATCACACTAAATTACCAGGCCAGAAGCCAGGTCTACAGAAGTTAAATTAAAACTTTGGTGTAGATCCAAGTGAAGGGTTACAAACAAAGATTTTCATTAACTTTAGTAAAACAGCGATTTGCCACAGAATTCAGGACTCTGTTATATAACACTGCCCTGGACTATAGATCTGTACTAGTTCAATTAATGATTATCCCCTCCAATACACACACACACACACACACACACACACACACAAAGCAAGAAGTAGAAAAGAGAAGATTTAAATAACTCAACAGTATAAAATATTTCATAAAACATATTAGGCAATTTCAGAAGACTTTCTCCTGTTATTTAAATCACCAATTTAAAAAATGTCCAATATATGACCAGACATTTCCATGGAGCCTTAGGAAGTAAACAAGCTGGAAATTAATATAACTTCTGGCTCTCTAGAGAAAACAACCACAAGATTTGTCTTGTAAGATTCAGGAGGTTTAGATAAGGATACTCGAAAATATGACAAGTAAAGGGCCATTAAAGGAACCAATATTGTCTGATACTGGCTAATACCCAAAAGGACAACTACCCAAAATCTATCCAAAGATGCTGCTCTGAGAGAGCCATTAGCGCCCAACAATACTCTGTACTTCCTCTAAATTTCCAAAGGGAATTATCTAAAATTGTAGATAGACAACTTTCTTACTTGTTAAGAAAGTTAACATAAATGGGTTAAATGGACATCACTACAACTCCATTAATCCCATTACTATAGAACATCAGATCCTTCTGAGTAAGCTTTTAAAGCTGTCTGTAAAGCAAAATTAAAAAAAAAAAAAAAAAAAGGACGGGCGCTGACTTGTAATAAGAAAATGAAATAACCAAAAAAAGGTTTTATAGTAAAAATAATAGGTTGTAACAGATGGTGAAAATAATAAAAGACAAATCTGAAATTCTACAACAAATTATAAAAGATTTGAGAGAAAATAAAGTTTATCTTGGTTTAATATAACTCAAGTAATAGAACTCTCTAACGGTCCTAATCTGTAAACGATATTGCTGGGACCACTACAAGAAGAACCCTTCTTTATTCACTAAAGCGTAACATCTACAAATGCAATAGATAGGATCTGTTTCCAAAAAAAATGCAGTAAGGTCCTATATATGATCAGATAGCTAGACAGCCCTCAGTCTAGACAGTCTTCCTACATAATGATAGATCTTTTTGAGTACAAAAATAGTACACTGTGTTCTGGGAGCATTAACACCATGACATAAAAAACCCCACCTGCCTATTATATTGCGTACCTTAAGCTGGGTGCAGTGGCTCACTCAGCACTTTGGGAGGTCGAGGAGGGCAGATCACTTGAAGTCAGGAGTTCGAGACCAGCCTGGCCAACATGGCACCATCTCTACTAAAAATACAAAAATTACCTGGGTGTGGGGGCACACACCTATAATCCCAGCTACTCCGGAGGCTGAGGCAAGAAAATCGCTTCAACCTGGGAGGCAGAGGTTGCGATGAGCCAAAATTGCGCCACTGCACTACAGCTTGGGCAACAGAGACTCTGTCTCAATAGATAAATAAATACATACATACATACAAAAATTAGCCAGGCTTGGTGGGGGGTGCCTGTAATCCCAGCTATTTGGGAGGCTGAGGCAGGAGAATCGCTTAAACCTGGGAGGCGGAAGTTGCAGCGAGCCATAGCACCACTGCACTCCAGCCTGGGCCACAGAGTGAGGAGCCGTCTCAAAAAACAAAAAACAAAAAACAAAAAAAAAAAGAAAAAAGAAAGAAATCGTATACCTTAATTCAGTAGCTAAGGTTTAGCTTCCCTGCCTCAGAGCAATTATAAACCTCAACTGAATTAATAAAAGCATCTTCAGAGGTTATCCTAGGTCTTTAAACCTCATGTTATCATGCATAGTAAATCCCTGTTGCTAAAGGAAACCACCCAAAATTTCTGTCACTTGAGTAATTATGAAATATTGTTACTCTCTCTTTTTCATATTACCATCCACTGGTGTAACAGTGTTAATTCAGCAACCTTTACCTACTGCAAGGAAAATCTCATGATTGTGATTCCATAACTCAAGAAGTATTCAAGTCCAACACAAAACTTTTGAATTTTCTAGTACCAAATCCTGACTTTACTGTTTGTTAACGGGTTTTATCTTAAAAACAAAAATCAGCAATATCAGGCTTGATATGCAACAGGTACATCAGTTACTGTGGTAAAATTCAATTTCTTACCAGAAGCTAGATTGATCAAGTGACTTAACTGTAGTCCACTAAGATAGAGCAACTAACTAAAAGTAAATATATACACGAATAGCTGATATGCTTTTAGAATAATTCACTTATCTGAAATGCTGCAAAGAAGAGGTTCCTCCGATATCCTTTAAAAAACAACAAATACATCAACTACTTGATGGCTTGATGGTAGCTGCCTCATATAACTGCTATCATAAAGGTAGAAACAATATTGTAGATACCATAGAAATACCTTAAAGTTCATTACTAGAAGCGGGATGCTTTGACTAAACATCGTTACGCAAAGGCCTCATATGAAACTGTAAAATAAATCCATTAAGAAGTTCAAAGATTCCATGACAGATACACAAAATTTGGCCTGTCAATTTTCAAAAGAACCATATGACCATCAAGTTGTTAAGATCCATAAAGATAAAAACTGTCACAATCAGAATGGCTACTTGATAGTACCACATAACACCTCAAACAGGGCCAGGCGTGGTGGCTCACTCCTGTAATCCCAGCACTTTGGGAGGCTGAGGCAGGTGGATCACCTGAGGTCAGGAGTTCGAGACCAGTCTGACCAATATGATGAAACCCCATCTCTACTAAAAATACAAAAATTAGCTGGTGTGGTGGCATGCGCCTGTAATCCCAGCTACTCAGGAAGCTGAGATAGTAGAATCTCTTGAACCCGGGAGGCGGAGGTTGCAGTGAGCCGAGATCGCGCCATTGCACTAGCCTGGGCAACAAGTGCAAAACTCCATCTCAAACAAAACAAAACCTCAAATAGATACTACTCTATGAAACATTTCATTTAAGTAGAAAAAAAATGGCCACAATATTAAACACAGATGGGAAAACTTACCTTGCATAGCATAGGATACCGGTCAATTCATGTTTCATTTGTAAATAAATTTAATCTGGAAAAATTGTAGGCCAGGTGTGGTGGTGCATGCCTGTAATCCCAGCACTTTGGGAGACCGAGGTGGGTGGATCACCTGAGGTCAGGAGTTTGCGACCAGCCTGACTAACATGATGAAACCCCGTCTCTACTAAATACAAAAAAATTAGCAGGGTGTGGTGGCACAAGCCTGTAATCCGAGCTACTTGGGAGGCTGAGAAAGGAGAATCGCTTGTACCTGGGAGGTGGAGGTTGCAATGAGCTGAGATCACGCCATTGCACTCCAGCCTGGGCAACAAGAACAAAACTCCATCTCAAAATAAAAAAAGAAAAACTGTAATGGTGAATCAAAGACTAAAACCATTCCTAAACAACTTTCTGAACATCTCTAAGATTTTATAGAGTTGCCTCTATGGTTTAGAAATATTTATTATTTTTTTTTAAATTTTAATTATTTTTAGAGATGAGGTCTTGCTGTCACCCACGCTGGAACTCCTGGACTCCAAAGACCCTCCACTTCAGTCTCCTGAGCAGCTGAGACTACAGGTGCATGCCACCATGCCGGGCAATATTGTTAAATATACTAGTATGTTTATGTTATGAATCCCTTAGAAGAATCCCCTATTGAAAAGACACAATATTCACACACTAAAATACTATATTTTGTGTATTCTCCCAAGGGCATTCTAACTTGTCATCCAATAATATAAAAACATATTTAACTGCAATAGTTGAAACTTATACATTTCGACGATATAACACTTTGCTTCTTTCTAAGAAACCTTGTCTTCATCGTTCCCAGTCCTCAGGAAACCCCACATAGGAGTTTCCAACAAGATCTAAGTCCAGACACATTGTCATCACATTTCTGAAAACTAAAGACAAAGAAACAATCTGGAAAGCAGCCACAGAAAAATGATACATTACTCATACAGAACAATTTGAGTAACTGTAGGTTTCCCATCAGAAATGAAGGCCAGTAAAAAGTAGAACAACACTTTCAAAATGCTGAAAGAACAGACCTTTCAACCCAAAACTCTATATCCAGCAAAATGTTTCATATATGAAGGTAAAATAAAATCACTCTCAGCTGAAGAGAAAGAAGAATTTATTTCCAGTAGACTTATTATAAAGAATAATCTTCAGTTAGAAGCAAAGCGTTGTCAGAAGGAAACTTAGAACATCAAGAACAAAGGGAGACCAACAGAAATTATAAATATCTGGGTAAATATTTTCCTCTTAGTTCTTTTAAACATCTAATGTTTAAAAACAAGAATTATAATATTTATCTAATGAGATTTTAATTTATGCAGGGAAATATATAACTACAACAAAAGGGAGGAGCCTAAAAGGCTTTTATAGTGATCAGATTTCTACATTTCACTGGAAGTTGTAAAAATAACAATTTTATGTAGACTTAAAAATTTACATATATTGTAATTCCTAAGAAATCCCTAAAATAACTGTACAGAGATAATAGTCAAAACTACAATAGGTTAATTGAAATGAATTAAAAAGTGTTCAATAACCCAAAAGACAGAGAAAAGGCAAAACAAAGGAATATCAAAGGAACAAAAAGAAAACAAATGGTAAGACGGCAGAACTAAATCCAAACATGCTAATAATTTCACTAAATATAAATGTCCTCAACACATGGATTAAGATAGATGATCAGAATTTTAAAAGAGGATCCAACTATGCATTATTTATATGAAATTCACTTTAAACATGATATGGGTAGGTTAAAAGTAAAAGGACAGGCTGGGCGTAGTGGCTCACACTTTGAGAGGCTGAGATCGGAGGATCGCCTGAGCCCAGGAATTCAAGACCAGCCTGGGCAACATGGCAAAACCCTGTCTCTACAAAAAATTTAAAAATCATCTGAGTTTGGTGGCACATGCCTGTAGTCTCAGCTACTTGGAACGGTGAGGGTGCAGTCAACCCTGGCTGTGCCACTGCATTCCTGCCTGGGTGACACAGTGAGACCTTGTCTCCAAAAAAAAAAAGTTAAAAGGATGGAAAATAGGATATATTATACTAGTCAAAAGAAAACCAGAGGGCTAACAACATGAAAACATGCTCAACATAACTAGCCATCACTGAAATGCAATTCAAAACCACAATGAGATATACCTACTAAGATGGCTATAATAGAAACGATAGAAGTACTGGCTAGGACATAAAGAACGTGAAATGGTATAGCCACTCTGGAAAAGTCTGACAGTTACTCAAAAGGTTAAACATGTGATCCAACAATTCCACTCCTAGGTACACACCAAGAAAATGAAAGTATGTCAACGCAAAAAACTGTACGTGAATGTTCACAGCATTATTCAACTGATAAATGAATAAATACGATGTGTTCATACAGTGGAATATTTGGCAAAAAAAAAAAAAAAAAAAGGTAGGGGGGAATAATGTCCTGAAACAGGCTACAACATAGATGAAAACTGAAAAAATTATGCTAAGTGAAAGAAGTCAGTCACAAAGACAATGTATGACGCCATTTATATAGTGTCCAAAAGAGGCAAATCTAGAGGCTGAAAGTAGATTAGTGGATGTCTAGGACTGGGGGAGTAAGAAAAGGTAGGAGGAATGGGAAGTGACTGTTAATGAACACATGGTTTCTTTTTGTGGGGAAAAAATGTTCTAAAATCAATTTTGTTGTGATGGTTACACAACTCTGAATATACTGAAAACCCTAAAAGTGTATACTTTAAATAGGTGAATAGTATGGTATGTGAATTATATCTCATACCATAGAGGCATTATATTTAAGAAAAGAGCTAGAGTGGCTATATAATATCAGACAAGGCCAGGCGCAGTGGCCCACGCCCATATAATCCCAGCATTTTGGGAGGCTGAGACTGGCGGATCGTGAAGCCAGGGGTTCCAGAACAGCCTGGGAAACATGGTGAAACCCCATCTCTACTAAAAATACAAAAAATTAACCGGGCATGGTGGTACACACCTGCAGTCACAGCTACCTGGGAGGTGGAGGTAGGAGGATCACCTAAGCTCAGGAGGTTGAGGCTGCAGTCAGCCATGATCATGCCACTACACTCTAGCCTGGGCAACAAAGTGAGACTTGCCTCAAAAAATAAGTAAGTATCAAAGTAAACTTCAGAGAAAAGAAAACTACCAGGGACAGAGGAACACTACATGATGATAAAAAGCCCAATTCACCAAGAAGACATAAGCAACCTAAATATATATACAACTATAATTAAAGAGCTTCAAAACACAAAAGCACTAACTCAAACAACTGAAGGGATATATAGGCACATCCCACCCTTACTGCTGAAAAACTAAACACTCCTTTCTCAGTAACTGGCAGACCCTGTACACAAAAATCAGCAAGAATATAGACAAAATGAACACCATCCACTAAATGGCTTGAATTGATATTCATGAAATGCTACAACCAACAACAGCAGAGTATACATTCTTTTTAAGTGCACAAGACATTCACAAGGATAGATCATATCCTGGGTCACAAAACAAACCTTAACAAATTTAAAAGAACTGTAATCATACAAATTATGCTCTTTTTTGAGATGGAGTTTCACTCTTGTCACCCAGGCTGGAGTGCAATGGCACAGCCTCGGCTCACTGCAACCTCTGCCTCCTGGGTTCAAGCGGTTCTTCCACCTTAGCCTCCTGAGTAGCCGGGATTACAGGCTCATGCTACCATGCCTGGCTAATTTTTGTATTTTTAGTAGAGATAGGGTTTCACCACATTGGCCAGGCTGGTCCCGAACGCCTGACCTCAGGTGATCCAGTTGCCTCGGTCTCCCAAAATGCTGGGATTACAGGCGTGAGTCACTGCGCCCAGCCGGTACAAATGAAGCTCTTTGATTACAATGAAATCAAACTAAAGTAAGTAATTAAGATATAACAAGAAAATCTCCAAACATCTGAAAGTTAAACAATGTACTTCTACATAATAAGTCAAAAAGGAAGTCTCTGGAAATTAGAAGATACTTTGATCTAAATAAACATGAAAATACAAAATATCAAAAATTTTGGCATATATGTAAATTTGAAGCAAATTTATAGCATTAAATGCTTATATTAGAAAATTAGAAAGATCTCAAATCAATTATATAAGCCTCAACCTTTAGGAACTTGGAGAAGAGGAGCAAAATAAACCTAAATTAAATAGAAGGAAATAATAAAGAGTAGAAATCAATGAAATTGAAAACAGGAAAGCAACAGAGAAAACCCAATGAAATCAAAAGTCAGTTCTTTGAAAAAAATAAAGATTGAAAAACCTCCTGCAAAATTAACCAAGAAAAAAGAGAGCAGACATAAATTACTAATGGAAAGAAGGAACAGGAAAGAAGGGATATTAGGAAAGACGAGATCTCACTACAGGCCTCTAATTCATTCAAAGGATAAGTGAATACAATAATAAATTCCATGCACAATAATCGGATAATTTAAATGAAATGGACTAATTCCTCAAAAAACACAAACTACATAAAGTCACACAAGATGTAACAGACAACTATGAATAGCCCTATTATAACTATTTTAAGAAACTGAATTTGTAATTAGAAATCTACAAAAAATCTCCAGACGTGGATGGATTCAAGGACAAATTTTATCACACATTTAAAGAAGTAACACCAATTATTATAGAATTTCCTTAAAAAAGAATGGAAGAAAAGGAAATACTTGTACTTTTAAACTCGTAAAATGATGTATTACTGATACCAAAACCAAAGAGAATACAAGAAAACCACAGACTAATATCCTTCATTAACATAAACAAAATATCCTTAAGGAAATATTTGTAACTCAAATTCAGCAACTCATAATGAGAGTAATATACCCTGACCAATGCAAGTTTATCCCAGATTCAAGGCTGTCTCCAGTGTAATCCAACGAAGAAGAAAATCACTTAGGCATACAAATTGGAGTATTACTTTAAAATTCAGCATCCTTTCATAATAAAAATTTTCTGCAAGCTAGGACTAGAAGAGGATTTTTTTAAACTGAGAAAGGGCATTTTCAAAAAATTTATAGCAAACATCATACTTCATAATGAAAGACTGACTGCTTTCCCAATAAAATTAGGAACAAGGGAAGGATGTCTCCAGTCACAAGTCCTGTTCAATACATTAGTGCAATAAGGCTAGGAAGGGGGAGAAAGCATACAGGTTGCAAAAGAAGAAATAAAACGGCCTCTTTTCACAGCCAACATTGATGTCTATCAATTTGGGTAGAAAATCCCAAAGAATCCAAAAAAGAACTCCTAAAACTAATATATGATTTTAGCAATGTCACAGGATACAAGCACAAGAATCAACTGTTTTTCTATATACTGGCAACAAACAAATGGAAACCAAAACTTTTTTTTTGTTAAACACACATTTACAATAGCAAAAAAAAAAAAAAAAAAAAAAAAAAGA
>NW_016828382.1:2649490-2670132 GCF_001698545.2 Rhinopithecus bieti | reverse complement strand
AGAAAAGGAAAATCCAAAACAAAACTGAGATTCCTGGGCATAAATTAAAACATATACAAAATCTGTGCTGATAACTACAAAACGCTAATGAAAGAAACTAGAGAGGATCTAAATGAATGGAGAAACATACTGTGTTCAAGGACTGGAACACTCAACATAGTAGAGAAGTTTTCTTTTTCTTTTTTTTGAGACAGAGTCTTAGTCTGTCACCCAGGCTACTGGAGTGCAGTGGTGCGATCTTGGCTCACTGCAACCTCTGCCTCCCGGGTTCAAGCGATTCTCTTGCCTCAGCCTCCAGAGTAGTTGAGATCACAGGCGTGCGCCACCACACCCAGCTAATTTTTGTATTTTTAGTAGAGGCACGGTTTTGCCATGTTGACCAGGGTGGACTCGAACTCCTGACCTCAAGTGATCCTCCTGCCTCAACTTTCCAAAGTGCTGGGATTACAGGCGTGAGCCACCGTGCCCAGCCGAAATGTCAAGTCTTCTGCAACTGTTCTACAAACAGTGCAATTTCCAATCAAAGTCCCAGCAAGATTTTTTTTAGAGAAATTGACAAGCTAATTCTAAAATTTCTATGGAAATGCAAAGAAACCAGATAAAACAACTATGAAAACAAAAAAAAGTTGAAGAAACTATTTTTCAGAGTTTTTTTCACAATACCAAAGTTTAAGACTTACTATAAAGCTACTGCAATCAAGGTGGCATAGAGCTAAGAGACAGAATAAGTTTAGAAACAAGGCCATACAAAAATGACCAACTGATTTTGAAAAGGTGCAAAGGCAAGTCAAAGGAGAAAGATTGGCTTTTAAAACAAATGTTGTTGGAAGAACTGGCCATCTATATGCCAAAAGTTTAATCCCAATGTAATTCTTACACTTTATACCAAAATTAACTCAAAATGGACCATAAGTCTAAATGCAAAATTAAAAACAATAACACTTCCAGGAAAAAATTAAGAGAAAATATTTGTGACGTGGGGTTAAGCAAAGGTTTTTGTAAACATGACACTAAAAGCATGATTCATAAAAGAAAAATTTGATAAACTGAACCTCATCAAAACCACAAACTTTTGTTCTGGGAAAGACACTGTTTAGAAAGTTTGAAAAGACAAGCTACAGGCTGGGAGAAAATATTTTCAAATTACTTATCCAACAAAGGACTTGTATCTAGAATACATAAAAACCTCTCAAAACAGTAAGAAAATAATCCAAATAAAAATGAATAAAAGACTTTACTAGTGAACCAAAAAGATATGGACAAATAAGAAACAAGAAAAGATGTTCAACATCATCGGCCATTAGAGAAATGCAATTAGAAAGAACCATGATGAAACCTGCCCTCTTAAAATGACAATTTATTTCTGCATCAATACCACATTGCCTCAAATGTAACAGCTGTAAAATAAACTCTTGCTAATACGTATAAGTCACTGTTTTCTTCTTTAAAATTGCTTCACCTATTCTTTGCCTTCTATCTAACCTAATTCTATCCAAATGGATCTGTAGAGTACCCTAGAGGAAAATCAAACTGTTAGGTAGCCGGGCGCGGTGGCTCAAGCCTGTAATCCCAGCACTTTGGGAGGCCGAGACGGGCGGATCACGAGGTCAGGAGATCGAGACCATCCTGGCGAACATGGTGAAACCTCGTCTCTACTAAAAAATACAAAACCTAGCCGGGCGAGGTGGCGGGCGCCTGTAGTCCCAGCTACCCGGGAGGCTGAGGCAGGAGAATGGCGTAAACCCGGGAGGCGGAGCCTGCAGTGAGCTGAGATCCGGCCACTGCACTCCAGCCTGGGCGACAGAGCGAGACTCCGTCTCATAAAAAAAAAAAAAAAAACTGCGAGGTAATAATTTTAATTAATTCAAACTGTTGGTAGCCTTCTGAATCTGAGCAATAACTACTTTATACTGTCATTTGGGCAAGAGGACAAGTGTTATTCCCATTTTACCAATGAGGAAATAGACCCAGGAATTCCAAATCTAAAAAGCTGAGTGGCTCACGCCTGTAATCCCAGCACTCTGAGAGGCCAAGGCTGGCGGATCACAAGGCCAGGAGATCGAGACCAGCCTGACCAACATGAAACCCTGTCCCTACTAAAAATGCAACAATTAGCTGGGTGTGGTGGCACACGCCTGTAATCCCAGCTACTCGGGAGGCTGAGGCAGGAGAACTGCTTGAGCCCGGGAGGTGGAGGTTGCAGTGAGTTGAGATCGCGCCACTGCACCCCAGCCTGGGCGACAGAGCGAGACTCCAACTCAAACAAACAAAAAAGCCGAATGACAGCGCCACAAAGAAAGGAAAGAGCCAAACTACTAACAAAAATAGAACTTCTAATCCCCAGTCTAGTATCCTATTCTTAAGCCACACTGGATTCCCAGGGTCCTGTTTGCTTTTCACCTATATAGAAATCATTTCAATCTCATTAAGTGGAAAACAAAAAAAAGTAAATTCTCTGACCCTACCCCACAAATGGAACATCCAAGATATTTTAAAAAATTTTCAAGCCGCCATAGAAAAGAAATGGGAATGTATATGAAGACAAATTTTAAAGAATAAAAAATTTCAAATATTTTCCAGACATAACAGTCTAGCAGGCAACCATCTTAATTAGGTGTCACAGTTAATTACAAGATCAATGAATGTTTACTGATTGACTTTTTAAAATTGCAATTAACATCCACTTTATGAAAAATACTCTCTCCTCTCCAGACTGCATAATGAAATACTATTATTAAAATGAACTACATTTAAAATTTGTTAACTATAAAAACCTACCTATTCACGGAAAGGAACTATAAACAGCAGACGGCTCAAAGCATAATTTTTTTAGCATTTCAGAGACACAGTGACAACAGTTACTAAGAATTTGCATGTTCATTTCCTGTACGTGAAACCACACAAAAGTTTAAAATATTTTTTAATATGCATTTACTTTATCACCTTTTTTGAAGATCATTGTGTTTCCCCTCTTTTTTGGCCAGGAAGTGGAGTGGGAGGAAGAAGACTGTTTTCCAAACTCTCTAACAAGTTTCAAATTTTAAAAAACAGACTTCATTGGGAGGCCAAGACAGGCGGATCACGAGGTCAGGAGATTGAGACCATCCTGGGCTAACACAGGTGAACCCCATCTCTACTAAAAATACAAAATTAGCCCGGGCCGAGGTGGCGGTGCCTGTAGTCCGCCCAGCTACTTGGGAGGCTGAGGCAGGAGAACTGGTGTGCGAACCTGGGAGGTGGCAGCTTGGCAGTGAGCCGAGATGCAGCCACTGCACCTCCAGCCTGGGGCGACAGAGCGAGCTCCATCGATCAAAAAAAAAAAAACCGACTTCAGTAAAAAAGGACATATTCCTAAACTTTTTGACCCTATTTTAATAGTGGCCTATCTGAACTGGCCCATACATACACTAGCTACATTCATTTTCTCTAGACAGGTCCAAATACAGGTGAATCTTTTTTTTTTTTTTTTAGCAAGTAAAAAAAAAATTTTGTTTCTTTCTCCTGCATTAGTCACATTCTCGCCCACTTTACCACCCAAAGACTTTTGCAGTTCAGACTCGCTGGCAGATAGGCCTCAGCCACATTCTGCTAACTGATAAAAGAGAAACCACCACGCCACCCAACGACAGCAAGTTGCCCCCCAGCTGCTTTACTCGGTTCAGATTTTGGTTAAGAAAATTTAAAGGAAATTCAGTCATTTTTCAAGCCAACCTCAGAAAATAAATGAGAATATATATGAAATGTAAGAGAAATTTTAAAGACTAAAAAAAATTCAAGTATTTTCTAGATAATTAATAAAAGCCTAGCAACCATTTTAATTAGGCGTCACATTAATTATAAGATCAATGAATGTTTACTGATTGGAAACTTTGTTTCCCTTATCCACCAATCCACTACTCCTACCACTACATCTAAACAGAAATACTGTGGCTACTGATACACCACAGATGTGTCTTTAAACGTCACCAATCTAGTTTAAATTTTTTCATGTTCAGGTATACGTCTCTAATATTATATGAACTGACCCATATGAAAATAAAAAAACTAAAAGGTATAGTCATAGTTTTCATATAAACTTATAATCTTAAGAATGCAAGAAAGAATACATGTAAATTACATATAAAAATAAGCATTTACACAGACATATCACTGAATCTGAAAGCAAATAAAATTTTCACTGTCCTTGAAAATAGTGGAATGAATACATGTTTGGAACTGTATAAAGACACTTTCTGAAGAAAATTAATTTTTAAAGTTGGAAGAAAGATTTTGGAAGTAATGACACTAGAGGATTTTTTAAAAAATTACACGTTCCCTTAGAATTATGGCTGAATATAAGTTTCATATACATATGTTTAAACAGTTATGACAATTCAAGAAGGAACCTAATATAAACCAGCTATTTCTAACCTACAGGCGAAGGAGTCAGTGGAAGAGTTGCCTGAATGCACATACTCCAAGCACTGTCTGTAGTGAATGGAAATTTCTGCTCCATTTCTCAAATATAAAGATACTACAAAAATAAAATAAAAAATCATTTAAAAGCACAGTAGTTTTCTGTCATTATACGTAATTTCAATCAACAATTACTAAAAGTACAATTGCGTGTGTATTAGAAGTGCAGGGTTTCTCACATTCAAAACAGGTCAGGAGCCTTTAAGCCAATGTACAGAGTTCCTTCTGGCTCCAAAATTCTATGATTTTAAAGGATGAAGAACTCTTATGGTGAATTCTTTAGAACTATTCAATTCCAATAAACATACATATGTATATATAAATAATGCTTGCTACGTGTCAAGTACTGGACTTTTTCTCAGAGATGAGTAAGACCTGATTCCAGACAGACCCAGGTTCAAATTGGCAGGAGAGACAGACACAGAAACAAATAATACAACCTAATAAATACTGCAGAAGAAATGTTTCAAATGCGTAGGGAGCACAGCGGTATCAATGTCACCTGGGGGAGTATGAGAAGACAATGATTTATGAATTGGGTTTTGATAGGCGGTAAAATAGAGGAACAGTAAATATCCTAGACAGATGGTACCGCACGTAGAAAAGTACAGAGCTGTCAAAGTGCATGGCATGTTTGGGGAAATAGCCAGTATAGTCTGGTATGGTCGGATATTAAAGCAAGACTAAAAGGTAAAATGGATTGGGGCAGACTAAAAGATCCTGAATGATGATGTGCTTAACAATCAGGATTTGATTCTGTCAGCAATACGGTTACTAAAAAGTTTAAGGAAAGGACAGAGATAAACATGTATTTTAGAATAACTCTATGGAAGCATTACAGCAGAGAAACCAGTGGAGGGCGGGGGGCGGGAGGGCAACCGCACTAATTCTGGCGAAAAAAAAAAAATAATACAATGCAGTGTGAGTGGAAATGAACCAAGGATGATTCCTGGTTTTCGAGTTCGGATAGCAGGACAGATATTGGAACCGTTATCAGAGATGGGATACAGAAGAAAGGCAAGAAGAAAACCAGAAAAGAGTAATACCCCTTGGAAAGCAGTTTCAAGAAACAAGTTATCTCCATTAGACGCTGCAAACAGGTGACTGAAAGGGTCCCCCGTCCGGTGGTGAGCCCGCAGGTGGCCAAGGCAGGATGAAAGTAGATACGGAAGGTGTGTCCATAGCGTTAGGGCCAAGGCTTTTCATTGAACTTTTCGCACCCCATCTCCATTATAAGGAGCACGGAGCTGGAGGGGTGCAGAGAGGAAGTCCGGTTCCCAGGAGCGAGGAACGTGCGGCGGGAAGCTGCCAGGGCTGGGCGCCGGTGGTTCAAGAGGCGCAGGGCACCGGCCCGGGCGAAAGACTGCCCCAGCGAAGGACACCTCCGACTCGCCCACCCCTGCTCCCGTCCCTGGATTTAGTCCACTTACTCTGCTCTTAGTCCCTCGCAGCCGTCAGCTGTGGCGATGCGGACTCAAAGCCTCTACTAACCGGGATCTAGGCACTCAAAGGAAGAGACTCCCCGCCCCTAATCCGCCTCCTCAGCAAGCAGACGCAGAGTCGCACGGAGGCAGCGGAGGGGTGGCCGGGAAGACAGTGGCCTCCAGCTCCATCACCGGCTGGGTAGACACCTCCGCCGACCGCCTCCAACCGGCTCTCCCGGAGGACTCCAGCCTCGCGAGATTTCCTTCCTCGCGTTACGATGGGGCACAACCGACCACTCTCCGCTTTGCGCGAGACGGCGGGGCGGGGTCCTTCTATGTCCCTCCCTATTCCTCCCCTTCCAGGCCTTCGCGCGGCCTCTCGCAAAGTCTCGCGAGTTTTTCCAGGGGAAACCGGCCAGGGTGGAGAGACCGAGAAGGGGACACCGGGTGGGTGGGCCCTACGCTTAGGGAGCCGTGGTTGGTACTTCGCTGTTGGGGAGGCTTTCAGGTCGCCCAGATCCTGCTTCCCAATGGGTGACTGGGAAAATTAATGGGTGGAAAATCTCGAGGGGTGGAGGCTTTTTTTTTCCTCCTTGGCCCCGCCCTCTTCCTGTTCGGCGACTGGGAAGCCGGGCCCTCCGAGGGGGAAGGGAGACTTGGCGGGGCTGTCGGAGAGCCCTGTGCGCACGCGCGAGCCCGAGTGTGTGTGAGTGTGCACGCGCACGCGCGCTCTTGCTCTTAGGAAGCCTGGGAAGGACCGGTGTGCTAGGAGATGATCGGGGAAAGCATAGTCCCCTGTCTGTGGCACCAGACACTCCCGACTGTGCGCTGACTCTCCCCACCCAGCCAGCAGCCTTTTCCAGAGAGGCTGTGGTCCATAGCCTCTTCGTTTTCACTGCAGGACCAGGCACGAAAGTAAGCGAACCTCGATCCTGAGATCTTCCTTATCCACTCACCTTGTATTTCCACCCCCCACCCTGCAGCAAAGTGGGTCTAGAAGGTTTCTCAAAGAGAGTTTTGCGTGAAGGGGAGATGCGTCTTGAAAGCAGGAGGTGAAAATAGCTGGATCGTAAGAAATCAGTTCGTTTTGATTAACACTTTGGCTCTGCTTGCCATGTGCTTTTCGAATGTGGATTGTCTATTCAGTATAAGATTTTGTTAGCGAAGCAGGGGAGTACCATATGCTCTGTTTTAATAAGTAAAAGTTTTAAAAGTTTTAAATTTCTTCCTACACACCAGTGTGATGGTAACAACTAAGTTTTTCTGCTCTACCTTGTAAATTACTGTGATGTTTCAAAAGCTAAGGGGAGAGTGTGAAGTTGGGGTCCTCATCCTAAGGCGAAGACCTGATGTGCGGTTATCTTAGGAGATGTTTATCTTTGTTTTGGCCTTTTCTTTTGCTGTCGCTCCACTTTCCTGTTAATTACGCACCCCTACCCCCCCAGACCCCTTTTCAAAATCTTCAAACGTTTTCTAGGAGGGAAGTCCAAAAATACTGGCTTGGGGTTTATATGTGACGAACGTCAATTAGCAAGGATCATAAAGGTGTATTTCAAGAGTATTTGTCACTTACTATGTTTCGTATATGTAACAGTTACATTGTAACAAGTACAATTAAATGTCGAAATGTTTCCCTCTGACAATTTTAAGTTCATTTTAAAAGCAAAACCAAAAATGTATGCACTACTAATTTTGTCTGTGCCTGGTAGAGTAACAGCCTCATATGGTGTATTGATACCGTTGCTTTCTGGTCATGACCTCATTAAACTGTCCTTTGTTGGACAGATTTCTTTGAACATATTACTCATGTTCCCTACCAAGTCTTCTTGAGGGAAAGAATCTTCTTGAGAAAGTAAGAAAAAATTTAAGACATTAAATGTTATGTATGAATATTTGGCTAATATGTTTTTTCCCTTACAGGTTAAAACAAAATGAAGATTTTTTCTGAATCTCATAAAACAGTGTTTGTTGTGGATCACTGCCCTTATATGGCAGAGTCATGCAGGCAGCATGTCGAGTTTGATATGCTGGTGAAGAATAGAACCCAAGGAATCATTCCTTTGGCCCCCATATCTAAATCATTGTGGACTTGCTCAGTAGAATCTTCCATGGAATATTGTAGAATAATGTATGATATATTTCCTTTCAAAAAGCTGGTGAGTGTGAAGTACAAACAAAAATCATGATTTTGGGGATGTACTTAACTGCATAAATGAATTTTTTATATGAATTTGCTACAGATTATGACTATGTTTATTACTTAAAATGTGGTACATAACGCTGCCCTTTGGGATTAATATATAATGGATGTTTAATTGGGGCCACTAATAATAACAGCTAACAATTATTGAGCACTTACATGTGCCAGACATATTTCAAAGTGCTTCGTATTTATTAATTTCTTTAATTCTCATAACAGTCATATTAGGTAGGAACTGTAGTTATTGAAGCAATAGTCAAAGTATGTAACGACCAGTATAGAACACAGACTGACCATTGAGAGCTGTTGTCAAACTGTGCTGGCATGGAGCAGCTGAGTGTCAGTCTTGTTTGTTGCTTCCCTGTTGTAGATCCAGAAACTGAGGTAAAGAGAAGAAACTTGTCCTGAGTCACATAGTTACTTAGAGACAGAGCCAGAATTTGAACCTAAGCTGGCTGGCTGCTTGCAAGTTTAGCAAATATATACTAAACTGCTGTGTTGTTTGGCCATATTAGAAAGAAATACTTTTAAGAACGCTGAGTGGAAATGGTTTATCAATAAGAAGAGAAATGGATGATTGATAGAAATTACAGGTATTAAAAGTTTAGTCTTAGATTTCAGTATCTTAAATGTCTTATTTTGGGGAAGTCATTTGGTTAGCCACAAGTGGAAGACTTGCTTTCTGTCTTACTTGAAGCAGCCTAGGTTGGGACCTCGCCAATTCTTAGACTGAGGAAGGTAGGGCAGTAGAGTAAAGGTGAACATAGTCTGATATTATACATTCAGATATATTCCAAATTAAAATATAAGCCCTTCTTAAAATTTGTGTGCATTCTGTGTACGATAAAAATATATAATGAGAGAGAATATAACTGATGTAGAGCACAGGCTTTGGTTCAGACCTTGGCATGGTTAGCTACCAGCCGTGTGACTTTGATCATATTTCTTAATCTCTCCAAGCCTCAGTTTCCTCCCATGTAAATATAGCACTTACTTCCTTCATGTAAGCTTTAAAAGAGATAAATCTAAGTGAAGTGGCTTGTAAAATATGTCCCTGTCAGATAAGCCTTGGAAGAAAAGACCAATTATCAGACTTCTTGGGGGAGGAAGGAGAACTAGTATTTCATCGATATATAAGGAAAAAGATCATAGATTAGATCATGTTGTCCAGAGTAAAGAAAGAAATCTAACCCTCTACCCAAAAAGGGACATGGGTCAGAATCATCATTTGATAAGTTTTCTAAAATATTCTTTGTCATTATCTTACCTGATAGCAGGTAATTTTAAATTCTCAAATTTGCATTTTACTTTAAAACTTAGCGTAAAGTCCATATACATTATTTTGGCTTTCAGTGCCCTATATGATACAGCTCCTGCCTATTTCTCTGAGTTTGTCTCCTTTCCCACTGCCTACTCTGACTTTCGCCCTTTCCAGGGTATGTGCTCAGATGCCTTTGCATTTGTTGTTTGCTGTACCCAGATTATCCCTGATTTACAGTGGCTGGTTTTCGATTGCCTTCAGTTGCCACTGCTATGGAGAGTCCTTCTCTGATCACCCAATCTAAAGTAGCTAATTAACTTATTTTTCATAGCGTTTATCACTCTCTGAAATTATGTTGTTCATTTATTTGTTGGTAATCTTCCTGCAATGCCCTTTGTCCTGGTAGACTCCCCTCCCCTGACTTTCCCCACATTGTGAGTAACAGAACTTTTTTATTCATCACTCTATTCCCATATACTCAGTGCCAGCAATAACACCTGGCATGTACTACACATTCTGTGGCTATAAAATGCGTGAATGAATGAATCAGTGAAACAGTGTTAGAAATTGCATGTTCCTTGAAAATATGTTGGTAATTGAGTGAAATTGGAGTTGAATACTAATTGTTTCTTTGGAATCTATTAGGTGAATTTTATTGTGAGTGACTCTGGAGCACATGTTTTAAATTCTTGGACTCAAGAAGACCAAAATTTACAGGAGGTATGGTTAGATTTTGAGATGTGGCCATTTGTAAAAATTATCTAAATGTAGTAATACTTTTTAAAAAAATGACCAATTTTTTAAATCACTCTAGGATTTGCATATAGTGTTAAAATGCCAAGTTATATGAGAAAACAGCTATCTCCGTTCTAGTCATTCCCTACACCCAGCACCCCCAAGCAAACTTCCATGTTTTAGCGGTTGTCATATTTACTTCCAGATTTCTAAATAACATGTTTTTATTCCTGTTTATTGAGTTTTCTGTTTATTTATCTACTTATTTATTTATTTTTTTTTTATTTATTTTGAGACAGAGTCTTGCTGTCACCCAGACTGGGGTGCGTCGCGCCATCTCAGCTCACTGCAACCTCTGTCTCACAGGTTCAATGCATTCTCCTACCTAAGCCTCCCGAGTAGCTGAGACTACAGGCATGTGCCACCACGCCCAGCTAATTTTTGTATTTTTTAGTAGAAATAGGGTTTAGCCATGTTGGCCAGGCTGGTCTTGAACTCCTGACCTTCATGTGTCCAATGCCTGCCCCCTTCCCTTGTGTTCTCAGTATGTCCGATTTCAAAGTTTCATGTTTGCATTATAACATCTACATAAAGTATTATTCACTGTTAAGCCAAGTAATAGATATGATTAGTTCCTTACATAGCTTTTTGTTTATTCCTAGAATTATTTAGTATCTCCTTTTTGTCCCCTTCATGTGTTTTCTTTTCATAATATCCATTGCTGCTTTTCCTCATGCTTCTACAAAACCGCTCAATATTGTGATCATAAATGTGTTAGATAATTCAGCTGTTTGGTTTTGTCCCCTGAGGAACTTCTTGGAACACAGTCTTCTGCTCCAGTTTGAACTGCCTGCTTTCTAGGCCCACTGCACTGCTGTCATCCTTCTCTCCCTATTTTTCAGATCCCATTTTTTTTCCTCTCATTTTCTTTGTGTAATCTTTTGTTTTGGTAGAACATAACCTCTGGGATGCCTATAGTTTACCTTGCCCTTTGCTGATACTTTGGGTGTAGAAAATCCGTGTTGGAAATAACTTTTTCCTCAAAATTTTGAGGGCATTATATACTCCACAAAATTACATGTTTTATAGCCTCCAATGCTGAGAAACCTAACACATTTTTCTTTATAATTTCCCTCTGAAAGCTGTTAGAATCTCAGTGATGTGCCTTGGTGTTGATCTGTTCTCATGCATAGTGCTAGGCTTCATATTTTCCAGTACAGGGAAATTTCCCTGCATTGTTCTTTGATAATGTTCTTGTCTCTGTGTTCTGTGTCTTTCTGAAATATCCATGCTTGGGATGTTAGACCTCCTGCATTAAATTCCTTACTCTTTTTCTCACTGATCATCTCATTGTCAGTCATTCTGCTTTTTTAGAGCTTTTAACCCTTGTATAGAACTCTTTATTTGGTTGTACTTTTAATTTCCAAGAACTTTAACTTATACTCTAATTATGTCTATTTTTGGCATATCCTTTTCTTGTTTTATGGGTGTAATTTTACCTGCAGGTATTAACATTAGTTTATTTGAGGTTTTCTTTTGTTCCAAGTTCTTTTCATGTTGAGGCTTTTCTTAAATGCCTGTTGATACTTAGGTAGGCAGTCTTATTTAAAAGCAAGGCACTAAATGGCAGATTAGAAAATCTACACATTGTGGAGTAGATATTGCTGACTATACTTCATTGTAGTTTAAGCCGATTGTTTGCACTAGGGAACCTCCAAATATTGGAGTTGATAGATGGTCTCTCTGGGACTGTTCTTCTACTCTTTTATCTGTATGACAGCTTGATTGTCAGCTCTCTGGGGGACAGGGGAGAGGGTAAGTTATACCATTGTCCCTGTAGCATTAGCCATATTCAGATGCACAGTAAGCCTCACAGTAAGCTACTGTATTGGACAGCACAGATAGAGAACATTTCCATCATCACAGTAAGTTCTTTTGCTCTGTAGTGATTTAGTATCTTACCTTTACTCTCTCATGTGCTTTTGGTATCCATGTTTGATACCTTTCAGTTTCAGTTCTTCCAAGGAGTATGATTCTGTATCTTGTCGGGTAGGGGAGAGGTAGTCACTTACACAGGTAGGGTGTAAGTAAGATATGGGAGTCAAGTTGTTCTTTGAACTGACTTCAAGCTATTGACATTTTTAGTATCTTGCCTTACCCCGCTGTGTTTGGTAATTGATGCCTCCAGTTCTTGAACTTCTCCTGGATTCTGCAGGGTATATTATTTTGCCTTTTACCTTCCACGGGCACTTAGATTTCTGCGTGTTCAGTCCTATTAAGTTCATCACCACTTCTTCATCCATTTTTATACATTCTTGTTGATGTCTATCTTGTTTGTTCTTGTCTCTTCCACTCACTTCATGCTTGTGGGTTTATGCTTTCTTTTCTGGTTTCTGTGTTGTTTTTGTTTGTTTGTTTTGAGACTGAGTTTCGCTCTTGTTGCCCAGGCTGGAGTGCAGTGGCGCGATCTTGGCTCACTGCAACCTCTGCCTCCTGGGTTCGAACAATTCTCCTGCCTCAGCCTCCTGAGTAGCTGGAATTACAGGCACCTGCCACCACGCCTGGCTAATTTTTGTATTTTTAGTAGAGATGAGGTTTCACCATGTTGGCCAGGCTGGTCAAGAACTCCTGATCTCAGGTGATCCACCCGCCTCGGCCTCCCAAAGTGCTAGGATTGCAGGTGTGAGCCACCACGACCAGCCCTGGTTTATGTTTTTTAAAAAGTAAAATCTTTTACTTCGATTTTAGTGGAGGAAGCAGAAACCAACTCATGCTCAACCAGTTAGGTTTATGTTTTAACATTGTCTAAAGATACTGAGTTACTAGTAGCTTATGTTCTTTGCCGTTGTTTAGTTGGATAGAAGACTTCAGTCTATGAGGTCCTTCACAATGAATATGAACAACATGAGAAATAAGGCTTTAGTGAAATAATTGAATACATTATTTGAATTATTTAATGTCAAAATTTTTTTGTGAATGGGTGCTATATACAGTGGTAACAATCCCATCTGAGGTGTTGTTTTTTTTTATTACTATTTTTTGTTTTCTTTTTCTTTTCCTTTTTTTTTTTTTGAGACGGAGTCTCGCTCGGTTGCCCAGGCTGGAGTGCAGTGGCGCAATCTCGGCTTACTGCAACATCTGCCTCCCTGGTTCAAGCGATTCTCCTGCCTCACTCTCCCGAGTAGCTGGGACTACAGGTGTGTGCCACCACGCCTGGCTAATTTTTTGTGTTTTTAGTAGAGATGAGGTTTCATCGTGTTAGCCAGGATGGTCTCGATCTCCTGACCTCAAGTGATCTGCCTGCCTCGGCCTCACAAAGTGCTGGGATTACAGGTATGAGCCACCACGCCTGGCCTCTTTTTCTTTTTTTTAATTTAATGTAATTTTATTTTTCTCCAAGGTTAGTTTTAAATAGAACACTTTTAAAGAAAATGTGTTTTATCATACTATTTGGTCTTAAAATGTTTGTGATTAGTATAATATATGTAAACATAGCTAATTTTTCATTCTTTTGAGGGAATTCACTCAGTAGTCTTTGATTGGCTTGGCTTTGCACTAATATCATTACAGAATGTTTTTAATATACTATTACCTGAAAAAACAATTTTAAGAATTCCATACATTTCCACTGTACTGTCTTTTTTAAATACTGTGAAAGAAATGTTTTACCTTTTTCAAGAGGTACTGTGAAAGAAGTGTGAAGGCTTTCTAGCAGTATATAAATAAAAATAAGTACAAATCTACGTAGATTTGTACCTACTGTACCTCTGCAGTGCAGTAAAAGTGTGCTTTTGATGGATAGGTATGCTGGTCATAAAGGAATTACTACTTTTTTCTGCTTTCGCAAGGTGAAAATACATGATATCCCATTCATTGCTTTTAAATTTTGAATGGAGGGGAAGACTCCACTTGTGGAAGCAACTATATAGCAAATCACTGGTGTTCAAGAATATGTAAAAGAATTTACATTTTGTATAAATTATGTATAATCTTGTCTATATTTAATGTTTAGCTTTAGTTATCCATGTCACACCTTTTCCCTATGTTAAACCTTTCTATGTCTCTGTATCTGTCCTGTGCCAGTACCACACTATCTTGATTACCATTGTTTCGTATTAAGTTTTAAAATAGGAGGTGTGACTCTTCTTACCTTGTTCTTTTTGAAGATTGTTTTGGCCAGTCTGGGTCCCTTGCAATTCTGTATGAATTTTAGAATCACCTTATCAATTACTACAAAGAAATTGGGGATTATGTTGACACTGTAGGTCAGTTTGGATAATATGGCCATCTTAACAATATTAACTCTTCCAATCCATGAGCATGGTATGTTTTTTCATTTTTTAGATTTTTAATTTGTTTCCAACAATGTTTTGTTGTTTTCAGAGTATAAGTTTTATACTTCTTGTTAAATTTATTTCTAAGTATTTTATTTTGATGCTGTTTTAGTGGGATTTTAAAAAAATTTAGTCTTCAGATTATTATAAGTATATAGAAATACAATTGATTTTTGTTTATTAATCTTGTATACTACAGGTTTGCCGAAATTGTATATTAGTTATAATAGTTTTTTAGTGGATATCTTGGGATTTTGTAAATTCAGCATCATGTTCTCTGCAACATAGAAACAGGTTTACCTCTTTCTTTTCAATCTGGATTCTGTTCATCCTCTCTCTCTCCCTTCCTTCCTCTTCCCTCTCCTTCCTTCCTTCCTTCCCTTTTTCCTTTCTTCCTTCCTTTCTCTTTCTTCCTTTCTTTCTTCCCGTTCTTTCTCTCTCTCTCCTTCCTTCCTTTCTTTCTTCCTTCCTTTCTGTCTTTCTGTCTTTCTCTCTTTCTTGTCTCTCATCATCAACTAGGCCAGAGTTCAGAGGCTGAACTCCTGGACTCAAGCGATCCTTCTGCCTCAGCTTTCTAAGTAGCTTTCTAAGTACACTATGGTTGTACACCACCACACCTAGCTGATATTTTAGTTTTGTTTTTTTTTTTCTTTTCTTTTTGTAGAAATGGTGTCTTGCTTTGTTGCCTAACCTGGTCTTGAACTCTTGGCCTCAAGCAGTTGTCCTGCCTTGGCTTCCCAAAGTACTGGGATTACATGCATGAGCCACTGAGCTTGGCATGGATTTCTTTTATTTCTTTTTCTTTCCTGTCGCCCTGGCTAGAGCTTCCAGTACAGTGTTGAATAGAAGTGATGAGAATAAACTTCTTTGTTACCGATGTGTAGAGAGAATTCATCCAATCTTTCACCATTAAGTATGATGTTAGCAGTGCGTTTTTCATAGGTGTCCTTTGTCTTCTTGAGGAAGTTCCCTTCTGTTCCTAATTTTTTTAATTATGAAAAGGTCTTGGATCTTGTCAAGTGCTGTTTCTGTGTTTATTGAGATGATCATGTGAGTTTTATTTTATTGATGTGTGATGTATTGTAATAATTGATATTTGTATATTAAATAAACTTTGCATTCCTAGAATAAATCCCACTTGTTCTTGGTGTATAATTCTTCTTTGTGTGTTACTGGATTTGGTACTATTTTTTTAAGAATGTTCGTGTCCATATATGTAAGATACATTGGTGTGTAGTTTTCTTTCTTGTGATATTTTTATCTGAATTGCACATACTCTTGTCAACATAATTGTTTTCCCTTTTACTTAGCTAATGGCGGCATTAGCTGCTGTTGGGCCTCCTAATCCTCGGGCAGATCCAGAGTGCTGCAGTATTCTGCATGGTCTTGTTGCAGCAGTGGAAACTCTCTGCAAAATTACCGAATACCAACATGAGGCTCGTACTCTACTCATGGAGAATGCAGAACGTGTTGGAAATAGAGGACGAATAATCTGCATTACTAATGCAAAAAGGTGAGGTGTTGATTATAGCAATTCTTTCACTGCGGGAATTTTTAAATCCTAGTGTAGTTTTTCAAAAAACTAGAGACAGCATGTTCACATGTTTACGTTTAAGCATATTACAAGTGGCCTTTCTGATTTTTTTCTTTTTTTTTTTTTGTTTTGCCTTTTAATATTGAGGCTGTGTTCCATTCTAAAATAAAGACTTGTCTCATTGAAAACTGTTTAGATTGCCATCATGTAGATAAATTTAACATTTTTCCTCAATGGATTTTCAGCTAGTTGTTTAGTGGTATGACTGAGCACACTAAAGATAGTCCTTATTGAAGTAACTTTAATGTCTATAACACGGTAATACAGCCGAAGAGTGTTTTGAACTTTTGCTGTTCATTCCTTTAAATTTGCTACATCTTTTTTATGCCGTAGTGATAGTCATGTGCGAATGCTTGAAGACTGTGTCCAGGAAACGATTCATGAACATAACAAGCTTGCTGCAAATTCAGATCAGTGAGTATAATTCATAAATGAAATAAATATGTTCACATTGATAGATATATGTTATAATTATTTCCAATAACTTAAAAGTGACTGGTAGCATTTCCCTGAATTCTCTGCTGACTCAACAAATTAGTCAAAAAATGTATGTTTGATCAGAAACTTTTTTTTTCATTTTCCCTTTCACTTTAATATTTTACTTTTCTCCCACAAGAAAGGTGATCAAAAGGATAAAATAATACATAAATTTATAATGTGTATTTGTTTTGATGGTTTAGTCTCATAATTGTGTTTCAAATTTGTAAAATGTGCTGGGTGTAGTGGCTTATGCCTGTTATTCCAGCACTTTGTGGGGCTGAAGCAGGCAGATAACCTGAGCTTGGGAGTTGAAGACCAGCCTAGGCAACATGGCAAAATCCTGTCTGTACACTACGAAAAATACAAAAATTAGCCAGGCCTGGTGGCATGTGCCTGTAGTCCCAGCTACTCAGGGCCCTGAAGCAGGAGAATTGCTTGAGCCTGGGAGGTGGAGGTTGCATTGAACCAAGACTATGCCACTACACTCCAGCCTGGGCAACTACACTCCAGAGCAAGACCATGTCTCAAAAAAAAAAAAATAACATTTTCATTTTAATTATTTAAAAATTGTAAAATATGCAAGTTGTTAGTGGCATTATTCAGTATGTACCACATCTAAACATAACAAGTAGTTCATTGTGTGATTTTTCAAAAAACTTTGTCTGTTTCTGAAAAGGAAAACAGTTTTTTTTTTTCCTCTATACTCACACTAGTACTTTTGATCAAATGTGTGGGTTTTTCTTCCACACCAATTAATTCTCCAACTCTGTGGATACCAACTGTGTGTCCTACAATTCAATTGTGACACTCCTTGGAGTTAATACAGACCCCACCGATTAGTTATTGCAGACTCAGTTCCACAAGACTGTTACTCCACTTAGACACAAATCTCAACTAGTGGTTCCCCACACTTTCGTCTGACTTAGCTACAAATTAGATGTTTCCACAATCCCCTCCTCAGGTTCAATACTTTGTTCTGATGGGCTCATAGAACTCAGGGAAACATTTCAGTTTTCTGATTTATTATAAAGGATACAGATGAACAGCCACATGAAGAGGGTGAGGTTGGAAGGATCCCAAGTGCATCAGGTTCTGTCCCTGTGGAGTTGGGGTGTACCACGCTCCCAGCACATGGATGTGTTTACCAACCTAGAAGCTCTCTGAGTCCCATACTTAGGGATTTTTATGGAGGCTTTGTTTGGGTGTGATGGATTATTAACTCACTATCTAGCTTCTCTGCCCTTTCTGGAGGATAGCAGAGTGGGGCTGAATGCTGCTGAGCTTCTAATCATTGCTTGTTCTTTCTGGTGTCCAGACCCCATTGGGGAGCTGTCCAGGATCCCACTAAAGTTGCTTCAGTAGAAGAAAAGATGTTCCTGTCTCCCAGGAAATTCCAAGGAACTTAAGAGCTATGTGTCAAGAACTGGGGTCAGAAACCAAATACTAGAGCAAAAGATGCTCCTAGCGCCCCTGTCATTAGGAAGTTACAAGGATTTCAGGAGCTCTGTGCTAGGAAGCATGAGCAGAGACCAATATGTATATTTCTGGTTGTGTCACAGCTAGTAAAGACATGTTCGGAACTATTGCAATGTGGACCTTTTTAGAGTGATTATTAATTTTCTTAGGTGCAGTCATAGTATTGTTATGAGTAGGATTGTTCTCACTAGGAGAAGCATGCTGAAGTGTTGAGGACTGCACATCAAGCCCTCTGCAACTTACTCTCAAATAGTTTAATTAAAAAGTGTGTATCTACTCAGTTATAGTATATAGAGAAAGCAAATATAGCTAACAGTGACTCTAGGTGAAGGACATATGGTTGTTCATTTAATAGTACTTTTCTTTCAACTTTCCTGTAGGTCTGGAAATTTCAAAATAAAAGTTGGGGAAATTTTAGCATTACCAATCCTATATTCTTGGAATAACTAATTATAGCTAATGGTTAGTATTGCCTGATTTTATCCTTAAGAAACATTAGTATAAGGGAAATTAATACAACATTTATTCATTTTCGCTGTTGCAGTTATCTATTGAAAATTGTACTTAATTATAAGAGTTTTATCTTTATTTTATCCTTCAAACACAGCAAATTATTATTTTTTGCATTTAAATTAAATTTGTATACTCATTAAGTGTTCATACTGATACAGCAATTACATATACTGCCTATCTAATATTTAGCTTTTGGGTTACGAGTAATATCTGATTGTAGCAATATGCTGTTTTAATACGTTAAGGTTTTAATAGTTCACCTGCCTGAATTCATTACATACTATGTATTCTTATATTTTAAGTCAAAAATTTCTCTCTAAGTCTCATGCAGATTCAAAAATGTGAGTTGGTCTTGATCCATACCTACCCAGTTGGTGAAGACAGCCTTGTATCTGATCGTTCTAAAAAAGAGGTGAGTGTTGAAATAATGAAAGAAAAGACCATTGTGGTCAATAATAATAAATACTGAGAAGGGTTATTACTAAAATGATCCATTACCAATATTTTCTGCCAAGAAAATATTTTGAGTTTTCAAAGTAAACCTCTATGGCAAGACATCTAGGTTGGTTCTTTATGGTCTAATTGTAGATTTTAAAGTGTTTTCTATTCTGCCTGCCTCTTGATGTTTATCAAAAGTGTTACAAACCATACATAGTTTGTATTGCTCCTAAAATTTTAATTACTTCAGTGATTATTTTATCATATAAAATATTTTCCTTATTAGAAAAGCAATACACTCTTTAACAAAATATATTCCAATAAAAAATTAATTTTACACGTTCAGAGGGAAAATCTTATTTTCCAACCTTAGTTTTACCTTTTAAATAAGTTTGAACAATTTTAAAGGAAAAGATGATCCTGTTGATTGTTAAATGGATCCACATCATAATATTCTCCATCAGTAATTTATGTTTAGCAATGTAGATATATTGTATATATCTGATTTTTCATTTTGCATTATTTAATATAAACATCGCGAGTATTACCTTAGTCCATGAATTTTGTAGTTAAGTGGTATTTTAGTCATTATTGCTATTATTGTGTTTTTAAGTAGTTTCCAGTGTAAGCCTCTTTTTTATTAACTTTTTTCTGCCTCTTTTGATAATGTGGCAATGTTAGTTTTATTTTATGATAATGAAAATTTATTTGTAATTAATATTATTGCCCTGGAATGAGTAAGATTTTGTGTTATCTTGTACACTACTTCTAGCTGCCTTATTTATTGATGACAGAAAGAAATTTTTGTAGTGATTTCTACGTTCTTTCTTTTAGTTTTATCTGCAGGGTTTTGTCCTCTCAACAAAATAAAATATTTTTTCTACAGTATCCTTCAAATCCATTTTGCATATAGATAAAAAGTAAAAATTATAAAGAAATATATTTAAATATTTCACTCTAAATTTCAGGAGGACAGGGATCATGTCTATTCACTGCTGTGTTCTATATATTCACAGTTTCTGGTATCTAGCAAACTGATTAATACATATGTGGTGAGTGATTGAGTGCATGAAAATTTATCGCTAAAATAGTTGTCATGGTTAATTTATGGACCTTTTTTTTCCAACTTCTAAAAGTTAAAAATACTTAATTTTAATGGATTTATAGTAAAATAGCAGTAGGTTACAATGAATTAATATTTTGTGGATAATTTTTCTTGCATATTTTTCTGTAGTTGTCCCCAGTTTTAACCAGTGAAGTTCATAGTGTTCGTGCAGGACGGCATCTTGCTACCAAACTGAATATTTTAGTACAGCAACATTTTGACTTGGCTTCAACTACTATTACAAATATTCCAATGAAGGTAGGCAGATTTTTTCCTGCTGTTTTGAAAGCACTGCTTTGCTTTTTAAGTATTTGTTTGAGGCCAGGAGCGGTAGCTCATGCCTGTAATTCCAGCACTTTGGGAGGCTGAGATGGGAGGATTACTTGAGGCCAGGAGTTTGAGACTAGTCTAGTTGACATAGTAAGATCCCATCTCAATACAAAAAAATAAAAATAAAAAATTGTTGGACATGTATTATTTATTTTAATTGAACCTTTACCTTTTCTCCCCATATCATATTTTCTGTTTTGCTAGCCCACATTCAATGTCTTTGACCAGGTCAGTAAATACTGAAAAGCAACCGGAAAGGATCACAGAATAAAATGCTATATTTTGTGTTCTAAAAGA
>NW_016828382.1:2642795-2649087 GCF_001698545.2 Rhinopithecus bieti | reverse complement strand
AAATAAAATGCTCTCATTGTTTTCATCAAAATACAATTTCTATTTTAAATTATTATTCTGTGATTCTTTCCCTGACAGCTGCGTTATTAGATTTTGCTTACTTTGTGTATTCTAGTGGATCTTTTATTCTCTATATTTTTGTTGTTGCCCACTCGGTATAAAGGTGTCTATAGCTAATAGGTCTAACTAGGGGAAAATAGCTCGTAGTTTTAAATTAGTTTATTACTCTCTAACTGAAAGACTGTAGATGTGAGCCCTGTGATTTTACTGGTGGATTTTTTAAGGAACCTATTGCTACCTGTTCCTTTTCATCATATTAACGCTATCATTAAGTTGTTTTAGGGCTTACACAGTGGCTGGCCCATAGTAATCTTCAAATGAGTTTTTACTGAGTGAAATTGAATTTAATTGTATTGATTATGTTTACAAATATGAAGTAGCCACTATACCTAAAAATTCAAATTTTTCTTACATTCCAGTTTCTATTTTCTGCCACTATATTATGAATAATAAATAGTATGAGAAATATAATCTTTTCATTATTTCTTAATGCCATTGGCTGGTTTTTCACTACAAATTTTAGGCTTACCCTGTAGAACCTTTTGGATGCAGAAGTAAATAACATAATAGGTACACTTTAATATATATAATGTCACATGTTATAAGAAAAATACTCTGATAGCATGTCTGTTAATTTTGATCATATTTGTGTGCTACTGGTGTGACTCTTCTCTTTGTGTTTTTTGGTAAATAGATAATGTTGAAATTCCTATTTCCTATTACTGAAAACAAGTTACTAAACTTGTTTGTTAGTTTGTATTTTATATAATTGATATTTGCTAATTCACTGTAGGTATTTAAAGATGCTATTTCCTCTTTTTAACAATGATTTCACTTTAAATTTATGTAAATTATTTCAATTACATTATATTTGCATATTAAAATATTGGCAAGACAATGCATTTGGAGTAAAAAAAATTCAGAATTTCCTAATTAGTCATCTTTGTTAATTCTGACATAATGTAAAAAAATCATTAAATACTGTATTACCTGTATATGGCCAGTTGTTTTTTAATGGAGTTTATGTTGCATGGAAAATTTGCATCTTTAAATAGATTATCCCATTATTTTAGCTAATTATTATTGAATGTATTTGACCTCATTTTAAACAAAAGCAAAATGAATAATTAATAATTTTATTATTTTGAAAGCAAAACCATGTTTTTTTAAATGTTTGAAATTTTGCTTCAAGGAAGAACAGCATGCTAACACATCTGCCAATTACGATGTGGAGCTACTTCATCACAAAGATGCACATGTAGATTTCCTGAAAAGTGGTAAGAGACATTTGAAAGTATTATGTTGTATGATCTAACATATGAAAGCATATTACAGTGGCCCCCATATCCTCAGGGAAGACATTCCAAGAACCCCAGTGGATGCCTGAAACCTCAGATGGTCTCGAACCCTATACTGTATATACTGTTTTCTCCTATACATACATACCTATGATAAAGTGTAATTTATAAATTAGGCAAAGCAGGAGGAGATCAAGAACAATAAGAATAAAATAGAACAATTTTAGCAATATATTATAATAAAAGTTATATGAATGTAGTCTCTTGGTCTCTCTCCCTCTTTCTCAAAATATCTTATTGTACTGTACTGAACCTTCTTGGGATGATGTGAGATGATAAAATACCTACATGATGAGATAAACTGAGATGAATGATATAGGTATTGTGACATAGCGTTAGGCTACTATGGACCTTGAACACAAGCATCATGATACCTCGACCACAGATCTGATAACCAAGAAGGCTACTGATGGGCTCGTAGCGTTTATAGCATGGATATGCTGGAAAAAGAATGATTCACGTTCCAGGCAGGACAGAGTGGCCTAGTATCAGACGTCATCATGCTACTCAGAATAGCATGCAGTGTAAAACTTATGAATTGTTTATTTCTGGACTTTTGTATTTAATATTTTTGGGCTGCAGGCTGGGCGTAGTGGCTCACACCTGTAATCCTACCACTTTGGGAGGCCAAGGTGGGCAGATCACTTGAGGTCAGGAGTTCGAGACCAGCTTGGCCAACATGGCAAAGGCCCGTGTCTACTAAAAATTAAAAAATTAGCTGGGTGTGGTGGCGCATACCTGTAGTCCCAGTTACTTGTGACGCTGAGGCAGGAGAATCTCTTGAACCTGGGAGGTGGAGGTTGCAATGAGCCGAGATCATGCCACTGCACCCCAGCCTAGGCAACAGGGTGAGACTCCATCTCAAAAAATACATGTATATCTTGGGACTGCAGTTGACCACAGGTAATGAAACCATGAAAAGCGACACAGCAAAGTTGAGGGACTACTGTAACAGCTTTGAGAAGTTCTTCAGTACAAACCAGACTGACTATAGTTCATCCCTGTGCAAACCTATCTGTCAATATCACCTATTAATGGCCATGGAACTAGTGTCCTGTGGAATTTACTTCAGAAAAGACAGGGCTAATACAACAAATACTGAGAAAGATAGCCATGGCTTTCTCAAACTCATTACAGTTTCATTTGCAGGCAAACAACCTTGAGGAAGGGAAAAGAATAGGAGCAAACTCGAAAGAGTGATAGACTTTCAACTTGGCCTAGAAATTAAATTTTGAAATTTAGATTAGTTTTTTTTCCTCTAAAAATTATTTCAGTCCATAGATCTCATCTCCCAAACTGATTTCTGCAACTGTATTGGCTTGGTTTAGGGGAGAAGACTCTGGAGTTAGGAGATAAGTTTTAGCTAAAGCTTTGCCACCAGCTGGCAAGTCCCATATGTTTCTAGATGTATGTTTGCATGCTTATGAATTAAAGATGCTGGATTAGATGAGCTATAGTATTCCATTCAATTCTGAAATACAATGAAAATTGTAAGACTTTGAAGGTCATTTTAAAAGCCTTTAAGCTTTGACATTTGGTTAAATTCTTTAGAATGTTTTCTAGTAAATTGATGCTGCCAGAGAAATGGTTGACTTTGATTACGTTGTATGCATCTTCTGAAGCATAATCATGAGCCATTTGTGACATTTGTTACATATCTGAGGAATCTTAGAATAAACCTAATGAGTTGCTAACATGAAAGAAACTTATGATACAGGGATATATAAACATTTAACAAAGGAATATAGAGAACTTGTTTTTGAAAATATATTACATGGAAATTGCTATGAACCTGTGATGCCTGTGATGTTATATCAATTTTTAAAATGTTATTTTAAAACTTACAAAAATGGGCCAGGCATGGTGGCTCACGCCTGTAATCCCAGCACTTTGGGAGGCTGAGGCAGGAGGATCACGAGGTCAAGAGATCATCCTGGTCAACATGGTGAAACCCTGTCTCTACTAGAAAATACAAAAAATTAGCTGGGCATGGTGGCGCACACCTGTAGTCCCAGCTACTCGGGAGGCTGAGGCAGGGGAATCGCTTGAACCTGGGAGGCAGAGGTTGCAGTGAGCTGAGATTGCACCACTGCACTCCAGCCTGGCGACAGAGTGAGACTCTGTCTCCAAAAAAAAAAAAAACTTACAAAAATGTCAAAAATATCCTTTGTAACACAAAATAGTTCTTTAAAATAGTTGTTGACTTGGCCTGTAGTTACATGCATTACATGTGGACACTATGTGTCAAATTTATTTTAACAATAGGAACAGAGCACTGTGGGAGCACACAGGAGGCTGCCTGTGGTGCCAGTAAGAGTTAGGCAAGTTTTACTGAGGTGGTAACAGTGTAGCTGGGTCTTGGTGAGTAGGCTTATACTTTAGCCCAGATACCTTCCCTAAGTTCCAGATCTTTTTTTGTTTTTGTTTTTGTTTTTTTTTTTTGAGACAGTCTCACTCTCTCTCCCAGGCTGGAGTGCAGTGGCACGATCTTGGCTCACTGCAAGCTCTGCCTCCCAGGTTCACGCCATTTTCCTACCTCCGCCTCCCGAGTAGTTGGAACTACAGGCGTCCACCACCACGCCTGGCTAATATTTTGTATTTTTAGTAGAGACAGGATTTCACTGTGTTAACCAGGACGATCTCGATCTCCTGACCTCGTGATTCGCCTGCCTTGGCCTCCCAAAGTGCTGGTATTACAGTCATGAGTCACGGCACCCGGCCCCTAAATTCCAGATCTTTATATTCTGCTGCCTAATTGTATCTCTTAGATGTCTCTCAGGCACCTACATCTCAGCATGCCCAAAACAACTTAGGAGCTTTGCCAACTGAACTAGTCTCCTTTTTCAGTGAATGGCCCTGTTGTCTATTCATTTATATAAGGCGGAAACCTCAGAATCACTTCTGAGGCATCTAATCCATCATCACATTTTCTTGATTTCATCTACTAATATTTCTCACGTACATCAAAATCTCCATCTCAGCTACCAATAACATTTCCCTAATCCAGCCTTTCATTTTCTTATTTTTTCCATAGAGACAGGGTCTCACTATGTTGCCCAGGCTGGTTTCCTGACCCCCTAGCAATCCTCCCACTTAGGACTCATAAAGTGCTGAGATTTTAGATGTGAGGCACTGCGTCTGGTCCGTTTCTTTAGTTAATTTCTACTCATCCCCTTATAACTCAGACCAGTCTTCACTTCTCAAGGAAACTTCCCCTGGTGTCTTGGAATTTGACAAATCTCCCTCTTTAGTCACTCATAGCACTGTAGATATTTCCTTCAAAGCCTTGTCAGCTTTATGGTTGCACATTTGTTTATTATTATTAGATTAATATCTCCTTATGTATTTACTTTCCAGATCCCTTGGTTTGTGTTTCTTCTAACTAAACTTACTAGAATTCAGTATAGGTATGCATTTTAGATTCCTTAATCTTTTTCTGAGTACTTAACCATGTCATTTTATCATTTAATAGTGTGGGCAGGGAAGAGCAGTTGTAGATGCTTGAAATTTTTTAAATTTTCGCTATTGACTTTCAGTGCAGTGACCTAAATGATTGGTTTAATAACGAATGTGGAGGAAAATTACTATTTATTTTAATTATAGATAATATCTATACTCTATTTGGTATTTGTCCAGAGGACCTGATAAAAAGATGTTGTCTCAGAGATATTTTCTCTTACAGAGTTTAAACTCATTTGGAAATCTTGGTAAACAATTTGAAGCTTGTGATCTACTTGATAATGTTAGTGTTTCTCTGACATTTTTTTCATTGTTGTTTTTAAATGAACTTTTAATTTTAGAGTAGTTTCAGATTTACAAAATAATTGTTAGGACAGTAGAGAGTTCCCCTTACTCCATACCCAGTTTGCTCTGTTACTATTTTTTGCTTTTATTATTACTATTTTTTTTTTTTTTTTGAGGTGGAGTCTCACTCTGTTGCCCAGGCTGGAGTGCTGTGTCGCAATCTCGGCTCACTGCAACCTCTGCTGCCCGGGTTCAAGTGATTCTTCTGCCTCAGCCTCCCGAATAGCTGGGATTACAGGCACCTGCTGCCACGCCTGGCACATTTTTGTAGTTTTAGTAGGGACAGGGTTTCATCATCTTGACCAGGCTGGTCTTGAACTCCTGACCTCATGATCCACCTGTCTCAGCCTCCCAAAGTGCTGGGATTACAGGCGTGAGCCATCATGCCCAGCCGCTTTTATTATTTTTTAAATTAACACATAATGGTATATATTTATGGAATACAGTGTGATGTTTTGATACATGTATACAATGTGTAATGTCTCTTGACATATTTTTAAAGGTGATTCACACCTAGGTGGTGGCAGTCGAGAAGGCCCGTTTAAAGAAACGATAACATTAAAGTGGTGTACACCAAGGACAAATAACATTGGTAGGTATTTAAGAATAACTGAAAAAGACTAAATCAAAAGGTTCTTCAGGTATTATGTGGGGGTCAATTAATTGATTCTGTTTTGCATTTTCGTTTTTCATTGTTTCAGGACTGAATGAATTCAGTGAACAAGTTTTTTTTTTTCTTTTAATTGTGAGAATATTTCTTTATATTCTTTCAAATCAGTGTTTTCTTCTATTTCAGAATTACACTATTGTACTGGAGCTTATCGGATTTCACCTGTAGACGTAAATAGTAGACCTTCCTCTTGCCTTACTAATTTTCTTCTAAATGGTAACTTTCATCATTTAATGGTTTTGCCTGAAATTATTTATATTATTTGAATTATTTATATTATTATTAAATTATTATTTGAGTGAAATTATTAAGAGTAAGAACCCTGGAAAGCTATTTTCATCACTATAGCTTTGCCATTTATTTGTGAAAGCTGTTTTAAACTTATGTAATTCGAAATACC
>NW_016828382.1:2618330-2642757 GCF_001698545.2 Rhinopithecus bieti | reverse complement strand
ATGTAATTCGAAATACCCTTTAACAGTTTTTACTAACATTTAAAAGATGACTTTAGGTTTGGCTTTCAGGCTATTTTATCTAAGCAAGTTTTATTTAATAAAATTGTGAGTATTTCTATTTTAAAAATTTGACCTTTAGAGTCTAAATTGATTTGTTTTAGAAGCTACAATTAGAAAATAGATTAAAAAAATAAAATAGAAGCTGGAATAATGTAGACCATTTATCTTGGCCCATTGAATTTTAAATCAAAGCAAAGATGGACTTAACTTGAACATGATACCTTTATCATAAATAAATATTATGTTTTTAATATTATACCATATGATTCTTACCTATGACCTTAAATCTGTGGTTTCATTGTGTGAAATTTTTTTTACAAGTCTAAATTATTGGATTCCAAATTAAAAGCTTCTCTGGTAATTCTTATGATCATCTCAGGTTTTGGAACTAGTGATCTAAAGAGTCAGTCTGTCTTTATCATAAGGTTAGGTCATTGTTAATTAAGCATAATTTGATTATCAGACTAGGTGAAATTCAGATTAACATTTGGACACGTAGAATAGAAAGTAGTTATGATTACCGTGTGGATGAGGAACTGTCATGTAAGTGAACTGGGACTGTGCCTTCTCCCCAAATGTTCTGTAGCATTAATAACCTGAGGATTATGGAGCAGTTGTCTCACTTTTCTTCTTGAGGTCCAGGAGAAAAATTCAATATGTACATGTAAATTGGATGAACCATATAGCCAAATGTATTATTTCAGAGACCACTATAGTTGTTGTGTGAAACTGTATAACTATGTAACCTTGGAGTAACTAAGATATAGTTAAGGCTAGAATTCAGATTTCTAGGCATGGAAGAGTAGATACACTAAATTAGCAATGCAGGTTAAAATACGGGGATCAATAAATAAAATGAAAAAATCTAGATGTAAATCTCAAGGAAATAAATGAGAGCCCGTTTGAGTTTCATTACTGATAGCGTAATCTTATTTTTGACAGGTCGTTCTGTTTTACTGGAACAACCACGAAAATCAGGTTCTAAAGTCATTAGTCATATGCTTAGTAGCCATGGAGGAGAGATTTTTTTGCATGTCCTTAGCAGTTCTCGATCCATTCTAGAAGATCCGCCTTCAATTAGTGAAGGATGTGGAGGAAGAGTTACAGACTACCGGATTACAGTAAGACTCTAATATCTATAAATTTTAAGTTTTGAATGTGTCATCATTCAGCAAGTAGTTATCAAGTGCTCGTTAAATGCTAAGATCTGTGGAAAAAAAGAGATTTGGAAGAAGTTGATTATTATTTTAATTAGGTGAATTTCCTGCAATATTTGCTCAAAAATTCTATTTATCATTGTTTAATCTTATTTTATATTCAGTGTATAGTGAGATGTATCTGAATTGCAATGACATGCTGGAATTGTAGGAAATAATAAATTGATTTGAACTAATATTTTAGGTGAAACTTAATTTCTAGTAATTTAAATGGCAAACAGAAACCTGGAATATTTGGATTGCTGCTACTTTGAAATAACATAAACTTTCGTATTATTGGGAAGAACATAAAGGGAAATATATGTCCCTTTTTGGTAGAAATTCTGTTCTATTTGTTTTTTATTCCCCTCCTCTCTTTCCTATCTTGGTATTTCATACTGTTTACTTCTTGAGGTGGTTGTAAAAACTAAGTGTGATATATGTATATGAATATACTTTGTAAACCACAAAGTGTTATATACTGGTAAGTAACTTTAATTAGGATTTTTTAAAAAACATAATATTTAAATAAGGAGAAGCCTAATCAATATTTATTGTAGAAAATTTAGAGAATATAGGTGTCTTAAAAAAACACCCACACCTGTAAATTACCTATAATTTCATCATTCACAGATAATTATTGTTAACATGTTTATGTTATGTCAAGGTAGTTTGTTTGTTTGTTTGTTTTGAGACAGAGTTTTGCTCTTGTTGCCTAGGTTAGAGTGCAGTGGTGCAATCCTGGCTCACTGCAACCTCCGCCTCCTGGGTTCAAGTGATTCTCTCTCCTCAGCTTCCCGAGTAGATAAGATTATAGGTGCCTGCCACCACGCCCAGCTAATTTTTGTATTTTTAGTAAAGATGGGGTTTCACCATGTTGGCCAGGCTAGTCTCAAACTCCTGACCTTAGGTGATCCACCTGTCTCAGCCTCTCAAAGTGTTGGGATTACAGGTGTGAGCCACCGTGCCCAGGCTCAAGGTAGTTTTTAAATAAGCAAATGAGTCTTCTAATATGATTAACTGACTCTTTTATCTATATGTGATAGAAAAGTTAAATTACAGAAGGGGGAAAAAAGTGTTTCTTGGTTTTTACAAAAGGTGGGGAAAACATACCATGAATGCATTTATGTTTGAGGCTTTCTTCATTTTCACCGTATAAAGGCTGATAGGTTTCAAGTTCAGAAAGGATTAAAAAAGGAGTGGAGTTGAGGGATACTGTTAGAAAAAATGTTTTGTTGCACATCACAGGACAGAAGACATCAGGGAGACAGACTAGTACATGTAATCCATACTGAAACATTAGACATAGTTTCTAATTTTATCTTATTTGGTTATCATTAGGATTTTGGTGAATTTATGAGGGAAAACAGATTAACTCCTTTTCTAGACCCCAGATATAAAATCGATGGAAGTCTTGAGGTCCCTTTGGAACGAGCAAAAGATCAGTTAGAAAAACACACCCGTTACTGGCCTATGATCATTTCACAAACCACCATTTTTAACATGCAAGCGGTAAGTGTTAAGTAGCTTCAACTTTTCTTATAGATTAGTTATATATTCTTTATAGAAACAAATTAGAAAATTTGTAATTTATACCATTTCTTAAGCAAAGAGTGAAATATATGAGCTTGCTAAAGTTAAAGAATTAATAATTAAAAATTGAAGTGATAGTTATAGATTCCTTCACCATGATAGTCTTTAAAATCCTTTCAAAAATCAAGTTCTGCCTAGATGTTTTGATATTTATTTTTCAAGACAGATTTTCTTTTTTCTTTAAAAAAAATCTAACAGGTAGTTCCATTAGCCAGTGTTATTGTGAAAGAATCTCTGACAGAAGAAGATGTGTTAAACTGTCAAAAAACAATATACAACTTAGTTGATATGGAAAGAAAAAATGATCCTCTACCTATTTCCACAGTTGGTACAAGAGGAAAGGGCCCTAAAAGGTAGATTTTTTTTCTTATTTTCTTTATAGATCACATTTACTTGATACATACTGTTTTTCTCAAGATAACTTACTCTATATGTAAATTTTATTTGAGGACTTGTATGTGTGTGTGTGTGTATATATATATATATATGTTTGAGATGAAATAATACAAAATCATAAAAATTGATATATTATAGCTTAGAATTTCACTGTTAACTACCAAGTAAGAGGAAGGAAGTCCACATTTCATTATTTCTTTTTACTTTACCAGTAGAAAGTGACACTTCAATATTATTTAAAGAGTATTTCCAAATCTTTACTGCAGAGATGAACAATACCGTATCATGTGGAATGAATTAGAAACCCTTGTCAGAGCCCATATCAACAACTCAGAGAAACATCAAAGAGTCTTGGAATGTCTGATGGCATGCAGGAGCAAACCCCCGGAAGAAGAAGAACGAAAGAAACGAGGAAGAAAGAGGGAAGACAAAGAGGACAAGTCAGAGAAAGCAGTGAAAGATTATGAACAGGAAAAGTCTTGGCAAGACTCGGAGAGGTGACTTCTTGGCACTGATATAGCACCACAGTGCCTTTTGTTATATCACATTTTGCATAGAGCATTTTCATACATTCTAACCTGATTTAATAGTAGTTCATTTAATACATGTTTGTTCATTTTCATTACTGTAATTTTATCATTCTTAAAATCTAAAGGATCTTTCTTGGGCGTAAAAAAGTGTGAATTTTTACTGTTGGGGCAAAGTTAGTGTTAGTTTTTCTAATTAACTTCTGAAAATCATAATGCATGATGTTTAGTATCAGTATGTGCTTTATGTGTTGTGAACCTCACAGATGTAATTTATTCCTCTGTTCACTAAATATTTATTGAATGCTTAGGATGTGCCAGGCATTTGGCACAAGATCCCTACCCTTGAAGAACATACAGTGTGATGGTAGAGACAGACAATTAAATTAGTGATTGCAGGCTGGGCGCAGTGGCTCACACCTGTAATCCCAGGACTTTGGGAGACCGAGGCGGGTGGAGCAGTTGAGGCCAGGAGTTTGAGACCAGCCTGGCCAGCACGGCAAAATCCAGTCTCTACTTAAAAAAAATACCAAAATTAGCTGGGTGTGGGAGCACATGCCTGTAGTCTCAGCTACTCAGGTGGCTTAGGCACGAGAATCGCTTGAACCTGGGAGGCAGAGGTTGCTGTGAGCCGAGATCACTCCACTGCACTCCAGCCTGCAATAGAGTAAGACTCTGTTGAAAAAAAAAAAAAAAAAAAATAGTGATTGCAGCAAAGTGTGGAAGGTGCTATTTTAAAAATAGGCATAGGATGGCCTTGGAAGCACAGAAAAGCATACAGTCTATTCTGAAAATGTTCCTTAATAGTATACTCTTTTCCTTTGGTTTGTGATTTATATTATGATGTCAAAGTTAAATCTGAAAAAAACATAAAAGTAATAAAGGCTTATAAATAGAAATAGCGTTATCAGCTGGCTATATCCTCTATCCCCTTGCCAGAAATCAGACCAACACCAGGTAACTTTTTTTTAATTAATTAATTTTTATTTATTTTTTTGAGACAGAGTCTCACTCTATTACCCCAGCTGGAATGCAGTGGCATGATCTCGATTCACTGCAGCCTCTGCCTCCTGGGTTCAAGTGATTCTCATGCCTCAGCCTCTCACGTAGCTGGGATTATAGGTGTACACCACCATGCCTAGCCAATTTTTTGTATTTGTGGTAGAGAGGGAGTTTCACCATGTTGCCTAGGCTGGTCTCGATCTCCTGACCTCAGGAGATCTGCCCACCTTGGCTTCCCCAAGTGCTTGGGATTACAGGCATGAGCCACTGCAACTGACCAAAAACACATCTTTTTATGATGGAAAATTTCAAACATATGTAGCAATAGAACAGATAGTTACTCATCATCTACTTTCAATGATTAACAATTCATGGCAGATCTTATTTCATATATATCTTCATCCACTACCTTCACCACTACCCCCATAGGAATACTTTGAAGCTAATTCTGGAAATCCTATAATTTTATCCATTAATAATAGAATACTTTTATTCTCTTTGACTTTAGAAGCTCATGTTTTCCTTAGGGCTACTGAGCTTCTGAAACAAAACTGGCTCACCGTAAGAGGGAAAAAGTACTATCATTCAGATCCCACTGGGCTTCAAGTACACTCTTGTGTATTTTGCAAGTGTTTTTGTTCTCTGATGAAACTCTATAAAAGCTTAGAGTTAAGTTTCTGATTTGTAGAACATAAATACATCTGCACAATACATAGACTAGAGAATAAATGGGGATAAACTTATTAAACTTATTTGTAATTTGAAATTCAGTATTTTGTTCATATCTTTAAAAATCAAAATTGCTGCAATTTCTTCTGAAGATCACATCATTTCCTACTTTAAATTTTACTTAAGTATTCTTTTTTTTATATATTTTTACAGCTAATTCCTGAATTGTTACAGTTGGTTATTATGAGGAAAAAGGGAAAACTTGTTTTAATTGATTAATTTCTGTTACCTGGTTTAGATTTGAAGTTTTTGATGTTTTTGATTAGTCCCTAGGTTTATTTTATGAGATTAACCATCTTCTATAAAGGTTGATATGCAAAGATAGTTTAATTATTAGACCATTTTTAGACTTCTAAAAATTTAAACTTTACATTTCATTATTTGTCCCTCTAAAAGATTAAAAGGAATCTTAGAGCGTGGAAAAGAAGACTTGGCTGAAGCTGAGATTATAAAAGATTCGCCTGATTCCCCAGAACCTCCAAACAAAAAACCCCTTGTTGAAATGGATGAAACTCCACAAGTGGAAAAATCAAAAGGTAAGGTACAGCTGTGGTAACTAGCTTTATAAACAGTTTTCCAGGCTGGGTGTGGTGATTCACCCCTGTAATCCCAGCACTTTGGGAGGCCGAGGCAGGCAGATCACCTGAGGTCAGAAGTTAAAGACCAGCCTGGCCAGCATGATGAAACCCCACCTCTACTAAAAATATAAAAATTAGCTGGGCATGGTGGCACACACCTGTAATCCCAGCTACTCAGGAGGCTGAGGCAGGAGAATCACTTGCACCTAGGAGGCAGAGGTTGCAGTGAGCCAAGATCGCACCATTGCACTTCAGCCTGGGCAACAGAGCAAGACTCTGTCTCAGGAAAAAAAAAAAAAAGTTTTCCAATGAAGCTCTGTTTTGTACAGTGTTATTTAATATTGTTGTGTGTATGTGAGGAAGAGTTCTTAGGTATTCATGGATGCTGTTTAGGAGATTCTCTCTTTACAGCCTGTATTAGTCCAGTGTCATGCTGCTAATAAAGACATACCTGAGACTGGGTAATTTTTAAAGGAAAGAGGTTTAATTGACTCACAGTTCCAGCATGGCTGGGAGGCCTCAGAAAACTTACAGTCATGGCAGAAGGAGAAGCAAACACGTCCTTCTTCACGTGGCGGCAGCAAGGAGAAGGGCAGAGCAAAGGCAGAGGAAGCCCCTTATAAAACCATCAGATCTAGTGAGAACTCACTCACTGTCACAAGAACAGCATGGAAATTTGGGTGGGCACACAGCCAAACCATATCACAGCCTTAGAGAATGGAGGCAGTAAATATGTTTGTCAGTGTTAAAAACAAAAACAAGTAGTGTCATACTTTCATTAATGAAGCCTTTGGAAAATAAGCATATAAAGTTTGTGTTTTAAGAAATTTTAAATATATAAACTTGAATCTGTTTATGTTCCTGATACTATAGTAAGAGCTGGTATATTGAATACAAACTCTTTTACCCTAAACTCTTACTAAACCTAGAAATAATGTATTATCACTCTTTTATTGCTATATTAAAATGTGTTTGAGTTTTAGTGTAGTTATAATTATAAACAATATTTTCACTGTAAAGCCTCTTAATCTCTTACTTATAGGTTAAAAGTTTAGTTTCCTCTTGAAGGAATTCTAGGCACCAAGGATATGATTTGGGATTGGCAGCTCCTGAAATCATTCTAGGCCTTAGTTGGAGGCAAACTAGATTTAGTCTTTTTAGGATACATGTGTAATGGTATGCCATCATTAGACTACCTGATGTCCTGCCACTGTGCCTCTCCTAAGGCAGTAGAACCAGCTTATGAATATTGGCAGCTCATCCTAGGGAGAAGGCAGGCTTATTTGTTTTTGATATGCTTGTTATAGTGTATATATATAGTGATACATATGATATTCTTCAGTTCACTAGTTTCTTTGAAACCAGAGATCATCCTTGAGGTGATCTTATTATATTTGCCTTTCAGGCATTTGCTAGAGGGCCCAGAAAATAATAAGATTTAAATAGATGTTTTTTGATAAATTGTTTCTCATATGACAAAATATACCACTGTTCATTAGGATGGGAAATTTAGGTATACTCTAAACAGTGTTTCAGCATTGCTTGGCAAATAGAACTCTCAAGGAGTATTACTGAGGTGGAGATTGCAGTGAGCCAAGATCGTGCCACTGCACTCCAGCCTGGGCGACAGAGTAAGACTCAGTCTCAAAAAAAAAACAAAGAGTATTTATACTGGCAAAAATTGCAAGCAACTAAAAGCCATATTAGTAAGAAAATGACTGAATAATGGTGTGTCCATAGGCTGGTATGTATGTATTTATTTATTTATTGAGACGGAGTCCACTCTTGTTGCCCAGGGTGGAGTGCAATGGCACTGTCTCAGCTCACTGCAGCCTCTGCCTCCTGGGTTCGAGTGATTCTCCTGCCTCGGCCTCCCGAGTAGCTGGGATTACAGGTGCCTGCCACCGTGCCTGGCTGATTTTTATATTTTCAGTAGAGACAGGGTTTCACCATGTTGGCCAGGCTGGTCTCGAACTCCTGACCTCAGGTGATTTGCCTGCCTCAGCCTCCCAAAGTGCTGGGATTACAGGCATGAGTTACCACGTCCAGCCCCCACAGGGTGGTATTTATATAGCCCAAGAATAATTATTGAATGAATATGTAAATGAGTAAGTTTTTTTAAAGCAGGTTACATAAACATATGTACTGTGATCTCAATTTTAAGTTTTCATACACGTATGTACTAGCTTGTCACTTAGATGAAATATCAGCTACCATTAAATTAAATGGATCCCTGATGCTTTTCACCATAGAAATATGTGGAATAGCTCATATGAGAAGCAACTTGATTGCACATTACTGCCTTTCCTTGTAACTTTCTGTTTGAGCCTGGTATTTGAAAAGTGTTTGTTTTTTCTTTCATTCTATTTTATAACCTAAATTGCATATCTCTTCTGATCAGCAACTTATCTGGGCCTTTTATTATACCTCAGTTTTATCTGCTTTGGAAGATGACTTCCCAGGCCTCCCCAAAGTGAATTTTGTGCCTGCTGTATACACTGCACTTAAGGTTGGGCTATTCCAAATGTGCCGTCTAGATTTGGCAAACGTCTATTCAGCTGTCTTTGTATGATGCAGTAACAAAACAAAACAAAACAAAAAAGAAAACATTTGTTGATATAGATTGGCACTGGAAAAAAGAGTAAAATTTTTAGTTGTTAGAGCAGTGGCATTAGGATGATTTTATATCCTCCTTTATGTGTTTTATTGTTTTCTAAATTTATTCTCATGAACGCGTATTAGTTTTATAATAAGAAAATAAGAATTTTAAATATATATGATAATATTAGCTCTTTTTGATGTACAGTTCTGTGAGTTTAGACAATACATACCACCACCACAATCAGGGTACACAACAGTCTGTCACCTGAAAAGATTTCCTTGTATTGACCCTTTGTAGTCATCCTTCACTCTCCTTCTCCCCAGTCCCTGGTAACCACTGATATGTTTTCTCTTCCTATAATCGTGCTCCCTATAATTTTTCAGAATGTCTTATAAATGAAAGAAAATGTCATGCCACCCTTTGAGATTGGCTTTTTTCACATAGTATTATAATGACTAATTTTATAAGAAACTGCCAACTTATTTTTCCAAAGTGGTGGCACCATTTTGCATTCCCACCACCAGTGTATGAGAGTTCTGGGTGTTCTGCATCCTTGTCCACTTACTGTTGTCAGGGTTACTGTTTTGTTTTGTTTTGTTTTCATCCTATAAGGTATATAGTGGTATTTCATTGGTGTTTTAATTTACGTTTCTCTCATGATTAATGATGGTAAAACTCTTTTCCTTTGCTTATTTTTTATCTATCTTCTTGGGTGAAAGGTCCATTAAAATATTTTGTACATTTTTAAATTGAATTGTTTGTTTTCTTATTAGTGGATTTATTTATCTGGATACAAGTTCTGTGTTGGATATGTGATTTGCAAGTATTTTCACCCAGTCTGTGGCTTGTTCTTCTCTTAAACGATGACTTTTGCACAGCAGAAGCTTTGTATTTTGATGAAGTCAAATATATCCATTTTTGCTTTTATGATTATGCTTTAGGTGTTACATGTTAGAAATCTAACCCAAGGTCACAAATGCTGATTTTTCTTATAGGAGTTCTGTAATTTTAGATTTACATTTTGGCCATGATCAATTTTTGAGTTATTTTCTATAAGGTACAAAGTATGGGTCAATATTAATCCTTTTGCATACAATGTCCTAATGTTCCACCAGCATTTATTGAAAAGATTATCTTTTCTTCATTGAAGTATTGTACATTGATCAGAAATTTGTTGACTGTGTATGTGGCAGTCTGCTTCTGGATTCTTCTTTATATTCTATTGGTTTATGTGGCCATCCTTTCACCAATCCAGTACTGTCACAGTCACTTCAAATTAAGTCTTGTAATGAGGAAGTAAGAATCTTCTTTTTTCTTCTTTTTCGAAATTGTTTTGGCTCTTGTAATTCTTTTGCCTTATCATATTGTGCAGGAAAGAGTTAACATAGCAGGCCTGAGACTATTATAATTAGAAAAGCCTGCTTGCAGGTTTGGCTCTTGGCTGGCATCTGGAAACTTGGCTTTTGAGATGTTGCCTAGATAATGAACTGAACACCTGCTTCCCTTCTGAAAGTCTGGAACTTTGGTCGTTATGGTTAGGTAGAGAATACTCACCTGATCAGCCCCCAATAAAAACCCTGGACTCTACTCAAACAGACTTTCCTGGCAGAAATATTGCACACGTGTGGCTGCATGTTTGCCTATGGAGGTAGTATGCACTCTGCATAAAACTCATTGGAGAGAGTGAGCATGGGAAGCCTGCAAATGGACTCTGCCAGTCTCCACCTCATGTGATTCTTCTGCTTACTGACCTAGCTGTGTCTCCTTACTGTATTGCTGTAATCATTCTTAACCAGGAGTATAACTTTACATGTAGTCATTTGAGTCCTTCCATCAATCACTGACCTAGTGGTTGCTCTTGGGGACCCTGAAACACATTAATTTCAGAATAAGAGGAAAATGGTTGCCTTAATTGTGTAAAATGAACTACAGAATTAACTGCCTTAATTGTGTCAAATGAACAACAGAATTAAAGGTAAGTGTAAATTGTAAATTCGGAAGTAATAAATTATTCTGTCTTTTTTTTTCTTCCTTTTAAATATAACACCAGGGCCAGTGTCCTTATTATCCTTGTGGAGTAATAGAATCAATACTGCCAATTCCAGAAAACATCAGGAATTTGCTGGACGTTTGAACTCTGTTAATAACAGAGCTGAACTGTATCAACATCTTAAAGAGGAAAATGGGTTTGTGTTATTTATTGTCAAAATTGGTTTTGTCAATTGCCTGTACAGTACCTTAACAAACGTTGCTTATTTGTAATAATCAGCAATTTTTTTATTACTAATATTTTGAACTAATACATGTTCCCCATAAGGAGAAAAAATTAACCTCTTTGATTTTTGCTTGTAAAAGGCTCAATTATATTGATTGTAACCCTGAAAGTATTTACTCCTTAGAGCATTTCTTTTCAATGCTTAGTAAACATTATAGAGGGAAAAATCATACCACTTAGGATATAATACCAATCTCTGTATAATAACAGAGGGAAATGTTTTCCTATTAAGGAATACAATATTAAGAATATTGATTATAATAATCTCAGATCTGATTATTTTGATTTTTTTTTTTTTCAGACGAAATCCTCTTAAAAATTTGTTGGTAGAAATACATTTATTTAGTGCAAAAGGAAGTAAATTCTTGACTAAATCGTAGAGATTTTTTCCTTAGTTTTGCTTGGAAAGGGAGAGTGTGGTATAGTCAAACAAACAAAAACCAGTAGCCTTTGACATGTGACCTTGGGAAGGTCACTTAGTCTCTCAGGGCCTCAATTTTCACTGTAAAATGAAGTTGGCCTAGCTAGAGGAACCCTAAAGTTAGTCTTTTCCTAAAATGCTGATGTTCTGTTCTGTGAATATATTAAGTTTCATGTGAAAGGTAGATAATTAAGGAGACAAAAATGTTAATGAATATTTATTTTATCAACTCATTTTTTCCTCCTATTTTCAGGATGGAGACACCAGAAAATGGAAAAGCCAGCCGGCAGTGAAGAGTGACTTGAAGAACTAAATTTAGTATATTGCAAAAATATTTTGGGTGGAATTCGATATAAGTACTTTTACAGCAAGATTGTATAGTTATGTTGCCTGGACTGGTTTTTACATTTTTAAAATATTTCAGCTATCATTTTTGTACTAATTATAAAATTGGCACATAATTCAAAAATATACATTTGAGATGATTTGGCCCTCGCCAAAAATTATACACAGCTTTTTAACTGTTTTATGGTTAAGAAACGTGTTTCCTACTCTGGAAAATGTTTTTTTTTTGAAAAAAATTCTTTAGGCGCTTCTCTTTGCCAAATAAAAACAATTTATTAAAAATATTTTGCGACATGCACAGAAACAATTTGAGAATCCTTTTAGAAAAACACTTTAGTACTTAATGACTGAAAACAAACCTATAGGAATTTTTAAAAATTTGATGAGAGTTTAAGATTTGCAATACTTAATATAAAATCTTTCTTATTAAACCGCATCATATATTGTGCTTTTCTTAAAAAGAACATTGTTTTTATTTTGTTTTAAGTTATTTTGCATATGTGTTCTTATCCATTTAAAAGTACAGTTTTCAGGTAGGTTGTGTAATTTTATATTTACTACTATTGGGTAATTTTACTCTTTATGTTTTTCTGCTAATATTTTCCATCTATTTGCTTTTCTTAAAGAGAAGCATAAAGGAAATCACTTCACAGATTTAGAAGCAAGGAAAGTTACTAGGTTGTTTTTATCTCTGGATGAATCTTAGTCTCATTTCTCAGAAATGTCATGGTTATATGTTATATGTTTCTTGGGCCTTTTTCCTGCGCTTCTTCATCTAGAAGTTTATAATGTGTTACAAGTGGTAGGTTATTTCAATGTTAAATGCTAATTGTAAGTTTGCCATTTTTTTCCGTGAGTGTTTATTAGAGAAAGGAAGCTCTTTATACAGACTCAGTATTTTCTACTGAAAAAAAAAAAAACAACAACTGGTCTTTACACAGGGGTTCAGCAGGCTTCCAGGTCAGCCTGGTGAAATTGACATTACTTTCCTTTATTAACTCCTGTCTCGTTCTCAGCCCTCTTCCCTAAGATAGAGCTACTTTTACTCAATTCCACTGTGTTTAGATATACACTGACACAAACCATACATAGGCAGGGCCAGGCCTAATTAGCATCTTAGACTTGTGGGGTTGAAGAAACTGTATCTCAATAGCTAATTAATAGATCATATTTACATTTCAATGGGCTCTGACCTTTTATTTATTTATTTTACTTTAAGTTCTGGGATACACGTCCAGAACGTGCAGGTTTGTTACATAGGTATACGTGTGCCATGGTGGTTTGCTGCACCCATCAACTTGTCATCTGCATTAGGTATTTCTCCTTATCTTATCCCTCCCCTTGTCCCCCACCCCGCCAATAGGTCCCGGTGTGTAATGTTCCCCTCCCTGTGCCCATATGTTCTCATTGTTCAACTCCTACTTATGAGTGAGAGCATGCAGTATTTGATTTTCTGTTCCTGGAAACCATGGATGGTTTCCAGCTTCATCCGTGTCCCTGCAAAGGACATGAACTCATCCTTTTTTCTGGCTGCATAGTATTCCATGGTGTATATGTGCCACATTTTCTTTATCCAGTCTAACATTGATGGGCATTTGGGTTGGTTCCAAGTCTTTGCTATAGTGAATAGTGCTGCAATAAACATATGTGTGCATGTGTCTTTATAGCAGAATGATTTTTAATCCTTTGGGTGTATACCCAGTAATGGGATTGCTGAGTCAAATGGTATTTCTGGTTCTAGATCCTTGAGGAATCGCCACACTGTCTTCCACAATGGTTGAACTAATTTACATGCCCACCAACAGTGTAAAAGTGTTCCTATTTCTCCACATTCTCTCTAGCATCTGTTATTTCCTGACTTTCAATGATCGACATTATAACTGGTGTGAGATGGTATCTCATTGTGGTTTTGCTTTGCATTTCTCTAATGACCAGTGATCATGAGCTTTTTTTCATATGTTTGTTGGCCACATAAATGTCTTCTTTTGTAAAGTGTCTGTTCATATTCTTCGCCCACTTTTTGATGGGGTTGTTTTTTTTCTTGTAAATTTGTTTAAGTTCCTTGTAGATTCTGTATATTAGCCCTTTGTTCAATGGATAGATTGCAAAAACTTTCTCCCATTCTGTAGGTTGCCTGTTCACTCTGATGTAGTTTCTTTTGCTGTGCAGAAGCTCTTTAATTAGATCCCATTTGTCAATTTTGGCTTTTGTTGCCATTGCTTTTGATGTTTTAGTCATGAAGTCCTTGCCCATGCCTATGTCCTGAATAGTCTTGCCTTGGTTTTCCTCTAGGGTTTTTATGGTTTTAGTTCTTACATTTAAATCTTTAATCCATCTTGAGTTAATTTTTGTATAAGGTGTAAGGAAGGGGTCCAGTTTCAGTTTTCTGCATATGGCTTGCCAGTTTTCCTAGCACCATTTATTAAATAGAGAATCCTTTCCCCATTGTTTGTTTGTGTCAGGTGTGTCAAAGATCAGATGGTTGTAGATGTGTGGTGTTATTTCTGAGGGCTCTGTTCTGTCCTGTTGGTCTATGTATCTGTTTTGGTACCAGTACCATGCTGTTTTGGTTACTGTAGCCTTGTAATAGAGTCTGAAGTCAGGTAACGTGACACCTCCACCTTTGTTCTTTTTACTTAGGATTGTCTTGGCTATACAGCCTCTTTTTCGGTTCCATATAAAATTTAATGTAGTTTTTTTCTAATTCTGTGAAGAAAATCAATGGTGGCTTGATGGGAATAGCATTGAATCAATAAATTACGTTAGGAGGTGTGGCCATTTTCACAGTATTGATTCTTCCTATCCATGAGCATGAAATGTTTTTCCATTTATTTGTGTCCTCTCTTATTTCCTTGAGCAGTAGTTTGTAGTTCTTCTTGGAAGAGGTTCATCATATCCCTTGTAAGTTGTATTCCTAGGTAATTTGTTTGCTTTGTAGCAATTGTGAATGGGAGTTTGCTCATGCTTTGGCTTTCTGTTTGTCTGTTATTGGTGTTTAGGAATGTTTGTGGTTTTCGCACATTTATTTTGTATCCTGAGACTTTGCTGAAGTTGCCTATCAGCTTAAGGAGTTTTTGGGCTGAGACGATGGGGTTTTTTAAATATACAATCATGTAATTTGCAGAGATAATTTGACTTTCTCTCTTCCTATTTGAATATGCTTTATTTCTTTCTCTTGCCTGATTCCCCTGGCCAGAACTTGTAATACTGTGTTGAATAGGAGGTGGTGAGTGAGGGCATCCTTGTCTTGTACCAGATTTCAAAGGGAATGCTTCCAGCTTTTGCCCATTCAGTATAACATGGGCTGTGGGTTTGTCATAAATAGCTCCTATTAATTCTGAGATAGGTTCCATCAATACCTGTTTTTAGCATGAAGGAGTGTTGAATTTTATCAAAGGCCTTTTCTGCATCTATTGAAATAATCATGGTTTTTGTCATTGGTTCTGTTTATGTGATGGATTACATTTATTGATATGCGTATGTTGAACCAGCCTTGCATCCCAGGAATGAAGTCGACTTGATTGTGGTGAATAAGCTTTTTAATATGCTGCTGGATTTGGTTTGCCAGTGTTTTATTGAGGATTTGCACATCAATGTTCAGCAGGGATATTGGCCTGAAATTTTCTTCTTTTGTTGTGTCTCTGCCGGGTTTCAGTATCAGGATGATGCTGGCTTCATAAAATGAGTTAGGGAGGAGTCCCTCTTTTTCTGTTGTTTGGAATAGTTTCAGAAGGAATGTTACCAGCTCCTCTCTATAGTAGGATTCAGCTGTGAATCCATCTGGTCCTGGGCTTTTTATGGTTGGTAGGCTATTAATTACTGCCTTAATTTCAGAGCTTATTGGACTATTCAGGGATTCAACTTCTTCCTGGTTTAGTCTTGGGAGGGTGTATGTGTTTAGGAATTTTTCCAGTTTTTCTAGATTTTCTAGTTTATTTGGATAGAGGTGTTTATAGTATTCTCTGATGGTAGTTTGTATTTCTGTGGGATCAGTGGTTCCCCTTTATCATTTTTTATTGTGTCTATTGGATTCTTCTCTCTTTTCTTCTTTATTAGTCTGGCTAGCGATCTATCAATTTTGTTGATCTTTTCAAAAAACCACCTCCTGGATTCATTCATTTTTTTTGAAGAGTTTTTCATGTCTCTGTCTCCTTCAGTTCTGCTCTGATCTTAGTTATTTCTTATCTTCTACTAGTTTTTGAATTTGTTTGCTTTTGCTTCTGTAGTTCTTTTAATTGTGATGTTAGGGTGTCGATTCTAGATCTTTCCCGCTTTTTCTTGTGGGCATTTAGTGCTTTAAATTTCCTTCCAAACACTGCTTTAGCTGTGTCCCAGAGATTCTGGTACATTCTGTCTTCGTTCTCATTGGTTTCAAAGAACTTATTTATTTCTGCCTTAATTTTGTTATGTACCCAGTAGTCATTCAGGAGCAAGTTGTTCAGTTTCCGTGTAGCTGTGCGGTTTTGAGTGACTTTCTTAATCCTGAGTTCCAATTTGATTGCACTGTGGTCTGAGAGATAGTTTGTTATGATTTCCATTCTTTTGCATTTGCTGAGGAGTGTTTTACTGCCAATTATGTGGTCAGTTTTAGAATAAGTGTGATATGGTGCTGAGAATAATGTATATTCTGTTGATTTGAGGTGGAGAGTCTTGTAGATGTCTATTAGGTCCAGTTGGTCCAGAGCTGAGTTCAAGTCCTGAATATCCTTGTTAATTTTCTGTCTTGTTGATCTGTCTAATGTTGACAATGGGGTGTTAAAGTCTCCCACTATTATTGTGTGGGAGTCTAAGTATCTTTGTGGGTGTCTAAGAACTTGCTTTATAAATCTGGGTGCTCCTGTATTAGATGCATATATATTTAGGATAGTTAGCTCTTCTTGTTGCATTGATCCCTTTACCACCATTATGTAGTGTCCTTTTTCTTTTTTGATCTTTGTTGGTTTAAAGTCTATTTTATCAGACACTAGGATTGCAACCCCTGCCCTTTTTTGCTTTCCATTTGCTTGGTAAATCTTCCTCCATCCCTTTATTTTGAGCCTGTGTGTGTCTTTGCATGTGAGATGGGTCTCCTGAATACAGCACACTGATGGGTCCTGACTCTTTATCCAATTTGCCAGTCTGTGCCTTTTAATTGGGGCATTTAGCCCGTTTACTTTTAAGGTTAATATTGTTATGTGTGAATTTGATCCTGTCATTATGATGCTAGCTGGTTATTTTGCCCATTAGTTGATGCAGTTTCTTCATAGTGTTGATAGTCTTTACCGTTTGATTTGTTTTTACAGTGGCTGGTACCAGTTTTCTCCTTTCCATATTTAGTGCTTCTTTCAGGATGTCTTGTAAGGCAGGCCCACTGGTGGTGACAGAATCCCTCAGCTTTCGGTTGTCTCTAAAGGGTTTTGTTTCTTCTTCACTTATGAAGCTTAGTTTGGCTGGATATGAAATTCTGGTTTGAAAATTCTTTTCTTTAAGAATGTTGAATATTGGCCCCACTTTCTTCTGGCTTGTAGGGTTTCTGCAGAGAGATCCACTGTTAGTCTGGTGGGCTTCCCTTTGTGGGTAACCCAACCTTTCTCTCTGGCTGCCCTTAACATTTTTTCCTTCATTTCAACCTTGGTGAATCTGAAGATTATGTGTCTTGGGGTTGTTCTTCTCAGTGAGTATCTTTGTGATGTTCTTTGTGTTTCCTGAATTTGAATGTTGGCCTGTCTTGCTAGGCTGGGGAAGTTCTCTGGAATAATATCCTGAAGTGTGTTTTCCAACTTGGTTCCATTCTCCCTATCACTTTCAATCAATTGGTACACCAGTCAAACAGAGGTTTGGTCTTTTCATATAGTCTCATATTTCTTGGAGGCTTTGATTGTTCCTTTTCATTCTTTTTTCTCTCATCTTGTCTTCATACTTTATTTCCTTAAGTTGATCTTCAGTCTTTGATATCCTTTCTTCTGCTTGATCGATTCGGCTATTGATACTTGTGTATGCTTCACAAAGTTCTTGTGCTGTATTTTTCAGCTGCATCAGGTGATTTATGTTCTTCTCTAAACTGGTTATTCTAGTTGGCAGTTCCTCTAACCTTTTATCAGGGTTCTTAACTTTCTTGCATTGGGTTAGAAATGCTCCTTTAGCTTGGAGGAGTTTGTTATTACCCACATTCTGAAGCCTACTTCTGTCAGTTCCTCAAACTCATTCTCCATCCAGTTTTGTGTCCTTGCTGGCAAGAAGTTGTGATCCTTTGGAGGAGAAGAGGCATTCTGGTTTTTGGAATTTTCATCCTTTTTGTGCTGATTTTCCTTATCTTCGTGGATTTATCTACCTTTGGTCTTTGCTGTTGGTAACCTTTGGGTGGAGTTTTTGGGTAGTCATCCTTTTTGTTGATGTTGATGCTATTGCTTTCTGTTTATTTGTTTTCCTTTTAACAGGCCTCTCTGCTGCAGGTCTACTGGAGTTTGCTGGGGGTTCACTCCAGACCCTGTTTGCCTGGGCATCACCAATGCAGGCTGCAGAACAGCAAAGATTGCTGCCTGCTCCTGCCTCTAGAAGCTGTATCCCAGAGGGCCACCCACCACATACCAGTTGGAGCTCTCCTGTATGAGGTGTCTGCTAACCCCTGCTAGGAGATGTCTCCTGGTGAGGAGTCATAGGTGTTAGGGACCAACTTGAGGAGGCAGTGTGTCCCTTAGCAGAGCTCGAGCACTGTGCTGGGAGAACCTCTGCTCTCTTCAGAGCCGGCAAGCAGGAACCTTTAAGTCTGCTGAAGCTGTGCCCACAGCTGCCCCTTCTCCCAGGTGCTCTGTCCCAGGGAGATGGAAGTCTTATCTATAAGCCCTTGACTGGGGCTGCTGCCTTTCTTTCAGAGATATCCTGCCCAGAGAGGAGGAATCTAGAGAAGCAGTCTGGCTACAGTGGCTTTGTGGAGCTGTGGTAGACTCTGCCCAGTTTGAACTTCCAGGCAGCTTTGTTTATACTGTGAGGGGAAAACCGCCTAGTCAAGCCTCAGGAATGACAGACGCCCCTCCCCGCACCTAGCTTCAGCATCCCAGGTCGACTTCAGACTGCTGTATTGGCAGCGAGAATTTCAAACCAGTGGATCTTAGCTTGCTGCGCTCCGTGGGGATAGGATTCGCTGAGCTAAACCACTTGGCTCCCTGGCTTTAGCCCCTTTTCCAGGAAGTGAATGGTTCTGTTTTGCTGGCATTCCGGGTGCCACTGGGGTATGAAAATAACCTCCTGTAACTAGCTCAGGGTCTGCCCAAACAGCCGCCCAGTTTTGTGCTTGAAACCCATGGCCCTGGTGGCGTAGGTGTCTGAGGGAATCTCCTGGTCTGTGGACTGCGAAGACCATGGGAAAAACATAGAATCTGGGCCAGATAGCACCGTCCTCGTGGCAGGGTCCCTCACAGCTTCCCTTGGCTAAGGGAGGGAGTTCCTCGACCCCTGGCACTTCCCAGGTGAGGCAGTGCCCCAACCTGCTTCTGCTTGACTTCCATGGGCTGTACCCACTGTCTAACCAGTCCCAATGAGATGAACCAGGTACCTCAGCTGGAAATGCAGAAATCACCCGCCTTCTGCATTGGTCTCACTGGGAGCTACAGACCGGAACTGTTCCTATTCGGCCATCTTGCTCTGATCTTTTATATCTTATTCTTGTTATACAGTTTTTGTCTTGTGCTGTCCATTTCTTTCATTTGGGGTCCCTGGTTTATTTATTGATCCAGAGTTCTTTCCTTCACAACCCATCTTCAAAGACTGGGATCTTGTTTTACTCTTGAGTTTATGTTCCTTCCTTTTCCATGGTCTAAGGCCATGCTACTGGTTGACAGTCATATCTACTTTTCAGCCTCCATTTGTGTATACTATTTGTGAACTCCTGTTACTTTGCTCTACCAACTGGGAGACTATTTCTATGGCTGGATTTCGAACTGTGCCAGTAGCTTTCTATATTACTCCATGTTGTTGATTGATAGGCTCTCCAGCTAACAATAATTATTATCATTATTATTATTGTTATTATTATTATTATTTGAGATGGAGTCTCACTTTGTCGCCCAGGCTGGAGTGCAGTAGCACAATCTCAGCTCACTGCAAGCTCCGCCTCCTGGGTTCATGCCATTCTCCTGCCTCAGCCTCCCGAGTAACTGGGACTAGAGGTGCCCACCACCATGCCCAGCTAATTTTCTGTATTTTTAGTAGGGACAGGGTTTCACCGTGTTAGCCAGGATGGTCTCGATCTCCTGACCTCGTGATCCACCCGCCTTGGCCTCCCAAAGTGCTGGGATTACAGGCATGAACCACCATGCCTGGCCTCTCCAGCTAACAATTCTGCAGGATTAACTAGATGTTCTTTGGACACCCACCTCACCCTCCGGAGGTGGTTCATATTGAGGATTTAACTAATCAAGAGAAGTGGACAAAATGTAAATTATAAAATATTTATCACTCATGGTTTTATTCCATTTTCTGCTGCTGTAACAATATCACAGACTGGGTAAATTATAAAGGAAATAAATTTATTTAGCTCAAAGTTCTAGAGGCTGGGAAGTCCAAGATCAAGGGGCCACTCCTGGTGAAGGCCCTTGTGCTGTGTCATAACATGGCAGTTGGGCGGGTGAGCATGAGAGACAGAGAGAGGAAATTGGGCCAAACTCCATTCTTTTATCAGGAACCCACCCCTGCAACAATTAACCCAGTCCTGTGATAATGGCATTAATGTATCCATGAGTGGGAGCTCTCATAGACTAATCATCTCTTAAAGATCCCACCTCTTCATACTGTTAAAATGGCAATGAAGTTTCGACACAAGTTTTGATAAGAACATGGAAACCATAGCATTCATCTATACTGGAATCTTAAGTCCAGACTTAGTGATTGTGGGAACCAAAGTTACACTAACAGAGAATATATATACTTTCAATTATATTAAAACATTCTACTGACTGAAAGTTATTTTTATAACTATAAGGCAAAATTTTTACAGCACTCTTACTATCACATGGTATGTTTGACAAACAATTACACACAATCATAAATACAGTGAGATTTTTCTCCAGAAAATTCCAGTGTATTGGAATATTGTTCAAAATCACCATATAGACATGCAACCATCATTACAACTTGCATAGAATTATTAATACAAACATTGACATTAATGCTTTGGGTAAGAATTAAGAATCAGCTTGAACAATACGCAGCTTGGTTTTGGAGGACCATCAATATTTGAATTCTTTAGTACTGGCATTCTTTACAGTGAACTAAGGTGCTCTTATCTCAGAGCAAAACAATTTACAGTACTTTAAGATTGTTTTATGAAGCACTGAGTTATTTGCTTTGTTATTTCTGGCACATTTCAATTAAAATCATTAGCGTAATTTCACATATGTGGAGAACAAAAGCATCCAAATGGTAATTTTGTTAGAGAGGTGCTGCTAAATGTGAGCAAATCTAAAAATTTCCATATCGTAATGATGGGAAGCATTAGACTTAATTTAGGAAATTCCAGGATCTGAATTTATTCTTAAGATGTTTGATTTCATCGAGATTTCTATCTCAGTGATTAAAATGAACATCTTAGATTGAATCATGAAATTACAATTTTTATATGCAAAGTATATTGAACATTGGCAATTTGTTATGGTACAATATGTATGTTTGTCTTTATATCCTGTCTGAATATTCAATAGAAACTAAATTTAGCAGCTTGTGTATATTGAAACAAGTTCCTCCTAAAGAAAGGTACAAATTTAATTTAGTGTTTAATTAGGAATTTTCTTATTTGTAACATTTTAAATTAATTCCACAGCTGTTTTGAATCAGTTGAAAGTGAAAAGACCCAAAGGAGAAAAGGTGATATTAAGTGCCCCTATAATTTCTCAGTAAGAAATGGGGTAGTAAACAATAAACTCTTTAGATTAGAAGATTTAAAAAAATATATTGTCTTATTTTAAAATAAATAATCACCTTCAGTTTGTGTACTTACCAAGTTCAGGAACAGGCCTTGGGGATCAAGTTTTAAGGGACAGAAGACGGAAAAAAAAGGTCAAAGAGGTGGGATAACCTGCCATGGGAGCTGCAGAGACATTCAGAAGACACAGTTAAAACAGTGCATTTGGACATGCCAACCAGGATGCTGGTAATGACTTCCAAAAGGCCATTTCCATGGAATGGTGGGAATAGAAACAATTGTAGCAATTAAAATGTTACATGAATGAAGTTAAAGTAGAGGATGATGAATGTTGTCAGCTGTTTCAGAAATACGGTAACAAAAAATGCTCTTGCCTGTTGTGGTAGCTTGGTAGAAGAGAATTGAGAGAAGTTTTGTTATTTTTTGGTAGTCTTTTTATATCACCCAGTGTGTGGATTTTTAGAACAGTGGCATGAGCTTGTTTGTAAGCAAAAGGTAAAATACAACGAAGAGGTAAAGATTCCATAATTCTTTGTCCATACATAGTAGGACATCAACCTATTCGTGTATTTATTATTGTTAAATTAATCATGCCTTTATGTGGAGGGTTGTAATGAGTGCCTTGCATTGGTGGTTTATAGCACTTCTCACATTTGGAGATGGGATTGCCAGTGGTGGCATTGCTGACCATAATGGATGAATCATTACATGAATTGTTTATGGTAGTGGTGGCCTGGGTGATGGCCACCAATTTATAATTGATAGTCAATTATAAATTGACTATCCAGGCTTTCAAGGGGATATAACTGATATAATTGACTAGGCTTTCAAGGGGAAATAACTGATGAGAATTCACTGGGAGTATGTTAATACAGTTAACACAGAGGACAAATTATTGCTTATCTTTTGACAATCTGATTGTTGATTTTACCTAATTTCCATATTGATTAGTCCTAATTCTTGAACACTAGTTGATGCATTTAGATTTCTGATGACATTATTTACTCTTCCTCTGACTAATGAGATCCATTTCATAATGAAATAGGGGTTGATATTTTGGAGGTAGGAAAAATATCTGCTCTTGTTTCCATGCCAGTGATCACATTTTCTCTGTAAGCTTGATGTTGAGAAGACAGTGGTAACCTTCTCCATAACTGAGGGGAAGGTGGAACTTCACACTCCAGAATGGGTGGCTTTCGGGGCCTTAGCACATCCATTTCTTGGGCAGTGTTACTTGTTAGCGTTCTTCCTTGAAACACCAGGGACTGAGGAACAAAAAAAGTCTGACAACTCTTACAGAAATGGTAAGCTACCCTTGCTGCTGCCGCTACCACAACTAGTAGACACGTACTTACCAGCAAGGCCAGAAGCACATTTCTAATCCAGGGACTAGTTTCTGTGTTAGATGAAGCTACAATGCTGTTTCCAGTTAACCCATTGTCTAGCTCCAGAGTAAGGCAGATTCCACTATATGTGATGTTCTCAACTGTGCCAATTTTGTATTCTGGCAGCATAGCATATACAAAGTTTGGATGGACATTTCCATCAGGCCTCCTTAGTTTAAACATTATTTCCTGGATTTCTTTGTTAGGACACCATTTCAGAGAACTGCTGTTAACTAAACATAAGGCCCTATTATACCAGGTTATAATAGTAGACCCTGGTCTCAGGGTAATTAATACAGTCTGTTCAGGGTTACTCGAGTTTAGCAAAAAATAAACCAATCCTCTCTCTCCTTTTAATGAATGAGTAGAAACTTTTTTTGTGCGCAGAGTGTAAGCATGGCAGGGAGTACTTCTGGGTAGTTTCAGTTCAATAGTCAAAGGCATCTGAGCAACCAGGCCCCTGGAATCAGTGGCACAGAGAAGAAATTCCTGAGGGGAGTATTGGAAATCCAGTTCTAGGGGATACCCATATAGTATTTGATGAGTCACATTAAATTGAAGCCAGCTTTCTGGGCCCGAAGGATACTCATTTACTGATTTTATTTCCAGTGTCAAGTGGGTCGAGTTGCCATCTTCCTGGTCATAAAATGTGTCAGGAGGGATTGGGAAATGAAATGTATGCCCAACAGTTGCTGTTATCAACTGGATTGAATTAACAACTGTTGGAAATGTGTTGGGTTGACCTAGAAGAAGCGAACAAGAAATAAATTTCAATAAATACTACTCTTTATTTAAATGCTAAGGTTGTCTTGATGGTTAACTTGTTTCCTCCCTTAGTTTTGCATAGGGAAGTAGGAACACTTGATCTCTCTGTCTCTCTCTCTCTCTCTGTATACACACACAAAGATATATATATATATACACACACACAAATATATATATATATACACACACACAAAGATATATATATATACACACACACACACAAAGATATATATACACACACAGAGAAAGATATTAGTATTACCAACTAATCAAATCTGGTTTAGGGGACTTCAGAAAAACAGTATTTTGGCAAAGAGCCTAAATTCTTAAAACTGACTTTTTTGTTAAAAATTGAAGAGGGCCGGGCGCGGTGGCTCAAGCCTGTAATCCCAGCACTTGGGGAGGCCGAGACGGGTGGATCACGAGGTCAGGAGATCGAGACCATCCTGGCTAACATGGTGAAACCCTGTCTCTACTAAAAAAAAAATACAAAAAAAAAAACTAGCCGGGCGAGGTGGCGGGCGCCTGTAGTCCCAGCTACTGGGGAGGCTGAGGCAGGAGAATGGCGTGAACCCGGGAGGCGGAGCTTGCAGTGAGCTGAGATCCGGCCACTGCACTCCAGCCTGGGCAGCAGAGCAAGACTCCGTCTCAAAAAAAA
>NW_016828382.1:2610999-2617962 GCF_001698545.2 Rhinopithecus bieti | reverse complement strand
CACTTGAAAATTACCTTCCGTGTGGATCCTGGAGTTAGATACACATGAGTACAATAGCATGGAGGGGAGAGAGGAGGGAGGAAGGAATGATCCTTTGAACCATATGTTCTGTCTAAGAGTGAAAGAGAAAGGCCTTCCCTTTTCTGTTTTTTTCCAATTAAAATATTTAATTGCAAAATATTTCTTTTTTTTTTTTGAGACGGAATCTCGCTCTGTCTCCCAGGCTGGAGTGCGGTGGCGCAATCTTGGTTCACTGCAAGCTCTGCCTCCCCAGTTCATGCCATTCTCCTGCCTCAGCCTCCTGAGTAGTTGGGACTGCAGGTGCCCGCCGCCACGCCCGGCTTTTTTTTTTTTGTATTGTTAGTAGAGACGGGGTTTCACCGTGTTAGCCAGGATGGTCTCAATCTCCTGACCTCGTGATCCACCTGCCTTGGCCTCTTAAAATGCTGGGATTACAGGCGTGAGCCACCACGCCCGGCCCAGGAAAAGTTTTAAAGATCAGTGCATACAAGTTATATAATGGTACATGTAAGTTACATAATTGAACAAACGTGCTCAAATTTCAATTAACATTTAAATCTCAAACTACAAAACATTTCAAGCTCTGCATAGATACATTTAGGTGTTTTCTGAGCAAGATGAGATAACATCACAAAAATGGGGCTATGATGCAATATAACAAAGGCAGATGGCTTTAGATATTGTGGGGAGCATTAAGTTGGACAGAAGAGTATCATGCTACTGAAAAATATGAATCAAGACAGAGTAGTGCAATCACCTGATAAACAAAGACTATTTGAAAGTGACATCTAAGTACTGTTGCATATTTAATGGGATTGATTAACAGCGTAAGTCCTAACTAGTAGGGAGATCTGTTTCTACTGAATTTCAAACAGCATCAAGTTCCATCAGCCTTACCATTCCATGATGATAGAATTGCTTACCTGGGTGTGACATGGTCTCGGGTTTCTGAGATTCAGAATGCAGAGCACATGTTGTCAGCATCTATGTTACTTGAAGCAGGTCATATTTAGTGACAGACAAACTGGTTGCACCTTGTCTAACTAATGTTTCTGTAAACTTTGTAGTTACTCCAAAGGAACCTCTTTTTGTTGTTGTTGTTGTTTTGTTTTTACTTTTTAAGACAGGGTCTCACTCTGTTGCCCAGGCTGGAGTGCAGTGGCACAATCATGGCTCACTGCAGCCTCAACCTCCCAGGCTCAAGTGATCCTCCCAACTCAGCCTCCAGAGTAGTTGGGACTACAGTCATGCGCCACTACACGCGGCTAAATTTTAAATTTTAAATTTTGTTTGTTTGTTTTGTAGAGACAGGCTCTCACTATGTTGCCCAGGCTGGTCGCAGATTCATGAGCTCAAGCAATCTTCCTGCCTCAGCCTCCCAAAGTGCTAGGATTCATGTGTGTGCCACCACACCTGGCCCTTAATTTAGACATTTAATTTAAACAAGGAAATCTCCCCCAAATTAAAGATCAATGAAAATTTCCATGGAAATTACCATACAAGTATGTTTCAATTTGAAACAAGTTCTAAAGCAATCACTCTAATATGAGTTAGCTAGTTCAGAGAAGAGAAGATGAACAGAGATGATGGCTTGCATTTAATGAACCATGTGTCAGGCACTGTGCTAAGTACATATTTTATCTTCACAAACATACTGGAATAATTATCCTCAGTTTATAAATGATAAAAGTAATATACTAATGTGAATACCTAATATTACACATATAGTAAATTATACAGCTAGATTTCAAACCCGTTTCACTATAGATACTGAGTTCTTAATCATCATACTGCCTGTTTGCAGTATATCATGAGATAAATAAACTAAATGAAAGAGGATGGTTTTAACTTTAGTTGTAGAGTTTGAATCTGTTAGCAAGCATTTTTTTAACTGTGGTGGTCTGTAAGACTGCAACAGGGCCGGGCATGGTGGCTCACGCCTGTAATCCCAGCACTCTGGGAGGCCGAGGCGGGTGGATCACCTGAGGTCAGGAGTTGAGACCACCCTGGCCAACATGGTGAAACCCCATCTCTACTAACAATACAAAAAAAAAAAAAAAAATTAGCCAGGCTTGGTGGTGGACACCTGTAATTCCAGCTACTTGGGAAGCTGAGGCAGGAGAATTGCTTGAACCCAGGAGGCGGAGGTTGTGGTGAGCTGAGGTCACATCATTGTACTCCAGCCTGGGCAATAAGTGAAACTCCGTCTCAAAAATAAAGACTGCAACAGATGAATGATTTAGGAATAATACTAAGTGGACAGAGTAATGGCTTGAAGTTCCTTCCAGGTTTGTGAGTCTTTGATCAATCTATTGTAAACACAATACACATTAAATAATGTGTATAAGGCATAAGATGGGTACCATATTTTGTTATTGACCTTTCCTTTTTTTTTTTTTTTTTTTTGAGATGGAGTTTCGCACTTGTTGCCCAGGCTCTTGCCTGACCCTCTGGAGTAGCTGGAATTACAGGCACCTGCCAGCATGCCCGGCTAATTTTTTGTACTTTTATTAGAGACGGGGTTTCACCATGTTGGCCAGGCTGGTCTCGAACTCCTGACCTCAGGTGATCCTCCTGCCTTGGCCTCCCAGAGTGCTGGGATTACAGGTATGAGCCACCGCACCCCGGCCTGTTGTTGACTTTTCTTACATGATACGTTCTTAAAGTTTTTTCTTCCTAAAAGTAACTCTGTTCTTTGAAAAAGTTGGAAAATATAGACAAATGTAGAGAATAAAATCAAGCATATGTAGTCTCATCACATGGTTACCACTAGGTTATTCTGTTTTAATTATTTCGTTGGTTGCTGCTGGTTAGTGTAAAGATTCTCTGAAAAATATGGCAAAGAGAAAACTCAACAACTCCCACAATCTTACCTTGTACCTTGTTAAAGTCAGAAATAGTCCCGTATCTTGTTGTTAATACGGTTTTGGAGGTATGTGAGTAACTTATAACCATTTCAGTAGAATCCAGGTTAAGTACTGTATTGCCTGGCAAAATCTGGCTAGTTCTTGAGAATCCACTGAAAGCTAAATGTTCTGTGCCTGAAAACCAGTCACTAAGAATATGCATCATAGTTTTTGAGCCCATATTTTCGGGTAACTCAAATGCATTTGAAAATTTAGATAGTTCAGAAAGGGACAGTTCAGATAAATCATGTAATTGAGTATATGATGGGGTATCCTTAGAATACGATTGAGTTTTCATTATCACATCACTATCACACAATGAGCCTTCATCTATGAGGTTGCTGGTGAAACAATCAGTTTCCATGGGCAAAAGAGTTGAGTCAGATGTACTATTCCATACAAATTTTATATTTATGCTCATGCCGGGAGCTGAAATTATTTCTGTAGGAATGGTGAATGAATGAATCTGTTGAGAAACTTCAGGAGTGTCAGATGTATGATTATGCTCATGAAGGTGCTGTTGACTTAGCTGATTTGACAGGGGTACTTGACTGAACTCAAGGGGAAAATGGGAGGCTGCCAGTGTCTCCCTTGCTGATGCTGTAGGTGTCAAGAGACTGTCAGGTGAAATGTACAGATTTTTCCCAGTGGACTGGAACAGAGCCACTCCATTTGCTGAGAAATGTTGTCATTGAAGACAGTACTTCTGAAGGTATGACTGTATCCTGCATTACTGAGGGCTTAAGAAAATGAGAGTACTTGGATAATGAAAGGAGAGCTTGTGAATACCGGGCTTGACTAATTGATTCTGAGACAAGGTCGGGTAAAATAGTGTGCTCTTGTATTTCTGTCCTGTGGATTAGGGTGTGCCCTTTTAGTTCCCACTCTGGAGACTCTAGTTTTTCTAATAACATTGACACAGTAGAAGTTCTACCCTGAAGGAAGTAAAAATCTGTGAATGCAGTAGCTGTTAGTACCATCCAAGGAGTGACTTCAGGAAAAGCAGGTGAATATTCAAGGTTTGTAGTCAAGGACATTTCCTGTAGTGAATTCTGAGACCCTGCTGTAGGCTGTGGCCTTTTAGTCTTTGTGCACTTTTGGAATAAACTCCTTGCAGTATTTGGAATAAAGTCGGGATCAAGGCTAGGAGTGATCTGTCTGAAGGCAGCACACAAGCTGGGAACTGGCGATGCCTCATCTTTGGGCATCCAGTGAGTCACTGAAGTGGGTAACAAAACAGAAAGGTTTGCTTAGCTTTGTAGTCAGTTCAGTTGGCCCCATTGTTGAAATGGGGATTGCTCTTAACTGCCTGGGTCTTCTTGTTTGAGATTTTTGAAGTAATCTCCAACCTTCAACTGTATATCCTAAAACTTGGGCAAGATATTTAGAGGAAGCTTGCTTTTGAAATCCTTGCATTAGCTCTGGCAGTACTGTGGAAATCTTATATCCTATAGGCCACTGGAATTGTACAAGGTCACCTTGTAAAGTAATGACGTGCCTAGGATCTTCAGCTGTCACTGGAAGATTCCACAGATGCTTGTTTATCTCGCTTCTGAATGGGCTCATCGTCACTGAAGAAGGATCTAAGTGGAAATAGTCGGCCAGTGTGTATACCAAAAAGAGACGCTCTTGGACACCAAGAGCTTCAGCAGCTACTTTAAGAGTAATTTCGGCTATAATGGCAGAAAATTCCCTTGAACCTCCTTCGGCCCTAACGCTGAAGATTTAAAACAAACACACAACATGGATTACTGCTTGATTAGCAATCCCTTATTTTTATGTATTCCTTCAGAGTTTATATGGTATTCTCACATACATCATCTCATTGCTACATCCAACAACTAGGAGGGAAGAGAAGGCAACTTAGTTTTTGTTCTTAGTTTATAGTTGAAGAAACTGAGGTTCAAAGTAGCTAAGTACGCAAAGACGTAGAGTAAGCACCTGATCTAAATCCAGGTATTCTAACTTCAGATGGGAAAGCAGGGGATTTCAATGGAAAAGCTATGGGTTTTTGTCACTTAGACTGGCATTATTTTGAGGTATTTAACCAATCTGAGTCTCAGTTTCTTCAAATAAAAAAGGGGAATAGCATTTAACTTGCAGGGATGTTCTGAATATTAATTGAGGTAAGACACTTTGCGAGTGGGCTGGCACACTGATGAGCCTTTCACTCTCCTGGGCCTTTACTGTTCCTTTCTTTCCTTTCTCTTCCCCTCCCTCTGGCCTTCCCTATCCTTCCTTTCCTCATGGCCCTCCCTCTGTCCTTCCCTTCATTATTCCTTGTGTCCTTTCCTTCCCCATATCCTTCCTTCCTTTCATCTTTATCCCTTCTGCTTTGCTTGTTTATATGTGCTTGTTTATATATATATGTATATATACACACACTTTTTTTTGTTTTTTTAAGATGGAGTCTCACTCCGTCTCCAGGCTGGAGTGCAGTAAATGGTGCGATCTCAGCTCACTGCAACCTCCACCTCCCGGGTTCAAGCAATTCTCCTGCCTCAGCCTCTGGAGTAGCTGGGACTACAGGTGTGCGCCATGACAGCCAGCTAATTTTTGTAGTTTTAGTAGAGTTGGGGTTTCACCATATTGGTCAGGCTGGTCTTGAACTCCTGACCTCAGGTGATGCACCTGCACTGGCCTCCCAAAGTGCTGGGATTACAGGCATGAGCCACTGCTTTGTTACATTTATCTCTCATCTTTTTTGCAGCTAGAGACGGTGGGTCCCCTCTCAGATACAAATACTGGTCAGTGGCCCCTGCAGTTACTGAATGTGCTCTTTTCAGTAACAGCCCATGGTGGGGCTGCAGTTCAGAGCTGGAGTCGGAAAGCAGCGGCTCTAGAAGAGTGTGGCTTCGCTGAATGGAAACCAAAGTAGTAATTCTCACAGGCCCAGAAAGGCTCTGAGGGTGGGACAGCCCAGTTGAAATGAGCAGGCATGCTAAAAAATAAGCTTATGATAGTGTAAAACAATTCTAGGTTTTCAAGAAAAGGAAAATAGGGTTAAATGAATCGATTTTTAGGGGTGAAATGAATAGATTCTATACTTAATCCATTCTTCCATTTTGTTCTTCCATCTCCGACTTTCAAATATAGTAATTGCCATAGAGTCCACATGGTTTTCCAAGATCCAGGTTCTGCTCAACTCTCCAGCCTCATTTCCTGCCACTCCCCAACTCATACCATGTTCCAGCAATAGCAGATTTTATGTAGCTTCCCAAGCACACCAGGCTATTTAATGTTTCTGTAACTATTGGAACAGGTTCTTCTTTGAACCTATAATGCATTTCCTCCTTTTCTGGCTAACTTTTTCAACTTTAGAAATCCTTGGGCCGGGCGCGGTGGCTCAAGCCTGTAATCCCAGCACTTTGGGAGGCCGAGACGGGCGGATCACGAGGTCAGGAGATCGAGACCATCCTGGCTAACACCGTGAAACCCCGTCTCTACTAAAAAATACAAAAAACTAGCCGGGCGAGGTGGCGGGCGCCTGTAGTCCCAGCTACTCGGGAGGCTGAGGCAGGAGAATGGCGTAAACCCGGGAGGCGGAGCTTGCAGTGAGCTGAGATCCGGCCACTGCACTCCAGCCTGGGTGACAGAGCAAGACGCCGTCTCAAAAAAAAAAAAAAAAAAAAAAAGAAATCCTTTATGGGCTGGGCACGGTGGCTAACACCTACAATCCCAGCAATTTGGGAGGCCAAGGCGGGTGGGTTACTTGAGGTCCAGAGTTTGAGACCAGCCTGACCAACATGGTGAAACCCCGTCTCTACTAAAAATACAAAAAATTAGCTGGGCACGGTGGCAGGTGCCTGTAATCCCACCTACCTGGGAGGCTGAGGCAGGAGAATCACTTGAACCTGAGAGGTGGAGGTAGCAGTGAGCCAAGGTCACACTACTGCACTCCAGCCTGGGTGACGAAGCTAGACTCCCTCTCAAAAAAAAAAAAAAAGAAAGAAAGAAAGAAATCTATTGTGGGCATTACTTCATTCAGTTTTGCCAACACCCTCCGTCCAAATTAAAACAACTAAATTAGTTAAAG
>NW_016828382.1:2606096-2608962 GCF_001698545.2 Rhinopithecus bieti | reverse complement strand
TAGAAACCACAAAATAATCACTAGGCTCATGAAAATATTTGGCTAAGTATTTTCTTAAAATTTTTTTTACCAAAGCCTAACAACTACCTAATATAACTGATGATTAAGGTTTGTGTCTTAAAATGCTATATTCTATTAAGGTATTAACTTTCTCTTCCCAAATTGGGTTCCCCATAATCAATTATTATTTATGAGCCTTTAAAAGTACTTTTATTTTCTCAGTTAATGCTCTGAGACACCAACATAAAAATTATTATGGGAATAACTTGAAAAATTTGGGTTCTATTTATTTTAATATCTATGAGAGCACAATGCTGAACAACAGATAGGTTAGAGATACATAGATGCTTACCTGAAAGTGACTTATGTTCCCATGGAAGATATAGGGAGAAATTGGATAAGAGAATAATTTTCCAATAATAGCAACCGTGTCTGGCACACCGTGATGAACTTGGATCTCTTCACATGAGTAGTGGATAGTCACAGCTAGCATATTCACAAAGAAAGATGTCAGCACCAGCACAAGATATGGTATTGCTGAAACTCTTCTGATCCATTTCAGGGGCAAATGGGTGCCAGCGATGTCTGCCCCCGTGCTTTTCTTACCAGTATCCATTGCCTCAGTATAGTTAGCTCTCCTTGGGTAACTGGATATCACTTCACTGAACCTTACACTGCTTAAAAACAAAAGCAAAAACATTTGAGCTCAATTAATTAGCACTTCTTGGGAGGAGGAAATAGATTTTCTCTATTTTTGGAGCAATATTTAAAGTGTAGAATTCTTTTGTTTTCATATATCATTTGCATCAGCTAATGGAGAGTTAAAATAAAAACCCCTACTACCTCCAAACCTCACTTCTGTGGTGACTATGAAACGAGTAAGAGAAACCATAGATGTGTTTTGATCTGGTGTCCGCCTTGCACTGCTCCTTTAGGGATGATAATGCTCCTGTATCCAGCTCTACTTGGAGTTTAATATCGACTCTTAAGAGGACAACTGGGGCCGGGCGCAGTGGCTCACGCCTGTAATCCCTGCACTTTAGGAGGCCGAGGCGGGTGGATCACGAGGTCAGGTGATCGAGATCATCCTGACTAACACGGTGAAACCCCGTCTCTACCAAAAATACAAAAAATTAGCCGGGCGTGGTGGCGGGCGCCTGTAGTCCCAGCTACTCGGGAGGCTGAGGCAGGAGAATGGCGCGAACCTGGGAGGTGGAGCTTGCAGTGAGCGGAGATGGCGCCACCGCACTCCAGCCTGGGCGACGGAGCGAGACTCCGTCCCAAAAAAAAAAAAAGAGGACAAATGAATTAATGTAATAATACATTGAAAATATAAAACAAACATAAACAACAACAAACAAAAGCCTTTCTCAGCGTTGGCCTTATTCCCATTTTTCCTCTGTGACCCTGTGATAGACATTAGAGGTTTCTGCCTTTCAGAAGCTTTTTTTTTTTTTTTTTTGAGATGGAGTCTTGCTCTGTTGCCCAGGCTGGAGTGCAGTGGCGTGATCTTGGCTCACTGCAGCCACCGCCTCTCGGGTTCAAGCAATTCTCCTGTCTCAGCCTCCCAAGTAGCTGGAACTACAGGCGCACACCACCATGGCCGGCTAATTTTTGTATTTTTAGTAAAAGTGGCATTTCACCACATTGGTCAGGCTGGTCTTGAACTTCTGACCTCAGGTGATCCACCCGCCTTAGCCTCCCAAAGTGCTGAGATTACAGGTGTGAGCCACCGCACCCAGCCTAGAACCTTTTCATCTATGTTCCCTTTTTAGTAGTAACAGCTTTCCTTTGGGAAAATTCCCTTCTCCTACCTCATGATGAGCTGACAGCTGCCAATCAGTCACCCATCTTTTTGGTCGAAGGAGTAAGCAAATGATTCAGGCCTGCTCAATCATACTACTTAGCATCTCTTGCTAGGGGAAAAGGCCCATTTGAGTAGGAGACTCAGGCTCAGCTCACCAGAGTCTTCTACTGTTTTCTGTGATTTTATATGGAGACGCTGGGGCATTAAATCTCTCACTTTCTCTCGGGTTGCTCTGATGTTGCCATGTTAACCTACACCATCATTACTGCTATTACCACAATGATGACTATCACTACTGTCAGTGCGGATCTCTACCTCCTCCTACCTATCTCCATTTCCTCTGTCCACTCTATCCTAGCCCTTTCTCAGTCCACCAAGTCCAGCTTCACTGGTTTCTGTTACTTGCTATGAAAAAGCTCAGCGATACACAGGTACCTTTGAAAATGTCGAAAAACCACTTGTTTCAATTGTCAATTTATTTCCTCTTAGCTGCTGTATCCTCTATGATGGGCGAGCCTATAGCTTTTGTCCCTCGTAATGAGCACAAATTTTCAGACTTGCCAGTAGAGGGCGATAAAGAGACACTGCAGAGGAAAGAGGCGCTCTCGGTTTCAGCTCACATTGTATGTGAACCTGTGTATCCAGTGGCACTCCGCTGCAGCCACTCTGCTCCCTTGGTGATTTGTATGCAGCCCAGCCCAGGCCTAGTGACCCACTTCATCATGACTTTCCTGACAAGGACACTGGCATGTTCCAGACCTCCCGTTGGCAGTGGCACCCCAACTCTCTCTGCGCACCTGCCCACCGGCCTTTGGCTCATCTGTGCCCTGGAGGGCTGTTTCCTGCTGCCTGGTGGCTGTGGACCGGCGCTGGCCCAGGCAGCCCAGCTGACTTCTCTGCATGAAGTGGGCTGCATCGATACTTTCTCTAATGAAGTCTAAATCTCACTCGTGTGGGGGTGGACTTTCCTCCAGGTTTTCCTTTCCCTGGGTACTCTCTATTACCCTTAAGACACGCTTTTCCTTCCTCCCTCCCTCCCTCCCTCCCTCCCTCCCTCCC
>NW_016828382.1:2595641-2605443 GCF_001698545.2 Rhinopithecus bieti | reverse complement strand
TTTCTCTCTCTCTCTTTCTCTTTCTTTTTTTCTTTCTTTCTTTCTTTCTTTCTTTCTTTCTTTCTTTCTTTCTTTCTTTCTTCCTTTCTTCCTTTCTTCCTTTCTTCCTTTCTTCCTTTCTTTCTCTTTCACCAGGTCTCACTCTGTCACCCAGGTTGGAATGCAGTGACTGCAATCATGGCTCACTGGAGCCTCCACCTCCCAGGCCCAAGAGATCCTCCCCCGTCAGCCTCCTGAGTAGCTGGGACCACAGCCACCGCACTTGGCTAATTTTTTAATTGTTGTAGAGATAGGGTCTTGCCATGTTGCCCAGACTGGTCTCAAACTCCTGGGCTCAAGTGATTCTCCCACCTCGGCCTCCCAAAATGCTGGGATTATAGGTGTGAGTCACTGTGCCTGGCCTCCAGTTCCCTTTCCATCTTTTTTAGTTACTCCCCTATCTTAGTTTAGCAATTTGTATTCCACTTCTTCTGTTCAAGTTACTGAGTGGTTTCTGTCTCCTGATGGGACCCAGACAGATTAACCCTTATTCTTACCATTGCTTGACTCCTAGTTTCTGTGACCAGCTTGATTTTTGTCTTACCTTTATATCATCATCATCATCATTATCACCATCATCATCATATCTCTGAAGCCTGTAAAATGGGAGAAACAATGCCTGTCTTACCTAATGCTGCATGTATGAGAGAGTTTGTAAATTATAGGATGATATTTTATGTTTGCTGTCTGTATTATCGAACAACACTTCCTTATCTTTGCTGGATTTTCTTCCATCCCATTCTCTCTCTAAACATTCCCAGGAGGTTGGTGCTTGGCTTTTGCCTTCTCTCTGTTCCTTGGCTTTCCCAATCTATTGCTTCATCCAAATCTCTTGCTTAAACTCTCCCCCTACTCCACCCCACCCCCCATCTCTACTACTGTCATCACTTATTCTCCATGGTCTTCATGCTGGAAGATAATGACCTAAATTTTTAATTTTACGGTCAAACTTTATTCATTCAACACACATGAGGGCCTATCATGGGCACACAGTTGTAGGTACTGAGCACAAAGAATTGAACAAGACAGGCAAAGCCCCTGCTCTTATGGAGTTTACATTCCACAATGTAACCCTACTCTAATCTTCCAGACTTCTCTCTCTACATTAACTTGTGCTCCAGGGGAAAATGAATGTCTCAATGTTATTTTTCTGCCTTTCTACCAATTATCCCACCTGGAATGACCTCCATCCCCTCTGTCTACCCAAACCCTGTGCGTTTTCCAAGACCCAGTTTAAATCCATCCATGAATCCTCAGTAGAAAACTCCAAATCACTTCTTACAGCAGTGATTCACAACTATTTCCAGTAGCAACATATCTGAGAGATAACACTGCTTTTTTGTAACAGTGGCTCCATATGCATTGATTCTCAATGAGTGAAGGGAGATTTTTACCAGAATCTCAGCACTTAGGTGTGGAGCGCATGTATAGTTTCAAAGACTCTCTCCAGTGATTCTGATATGTCTCCGTAGAGGGTGTCCTTCACTCTACAGAGTTCCTTCCTTCTTCTCCATGCCCTGTTGAGAATCACTGGTATTAGTTATATGTGTCAGAAACATGAGTCAATTGGACCATTCTTCCTGGTGGCAATTGCAGGAAAATTAACAGAAGTAACTACCCTTACTTGCTTGGCTTTCAAGAGGGAAACTGTTTTAGTACATTGGGGCTGCTATAACCAATTACCATAGACTAATTGGCTTATTAACAACAGAGGTTTTGTTTGTTTGTTTTGTTTTTTTTGAAACAGGTTCTGACTCTGTCACACAGGCTGGAGTGCAGTGGCATGATCTCGGCTCACTGCAACCTCCACCTCCTGGGTTCAAGCGATTCTCCTGCCTCAGCCTCCTGAGTAGCTGGGATTACAGGCGTGTGCCACCACACCCAGCAGAATTATTATATCGTTTATTCTTACACTGATGACGTAGCCTTTTGGGACCCCAGTTGAGATTCTTCCCTTTTGTGGGGCCCTTAGGCTTTGTTTCCTGTCCCCCATGTCCCATGCAGCCATTTAAGTAGGGATGCAGTCTTCAAGGTCACTCAGGAATGCTCAACAGCAAAGCTTGCTTACCTCGTAAGGTGCCTGCCTTTACTGGGTTTGGAGAGCTGAGTATTTCTTGCTTTCTGCTGTCTCAGAGTTTAAAAAAATACTTTTATCCAACATTTTATTTGTTTCTGTTGGGAAAGTCATTTAGGGCATCTAATCTGCATTACTACTGAAAATGGAAAAGTCTGGTAAAATTCCAACTTGAATGCAATTTATTTTTATCAATAGGGTTTCTTTTTTGACACAAAGAACACAGTGACTAGAAAGCCTCCAAATTTGGATTCAGTTTAGCAGACAGAGCAAAGGAGAATTTATTACAAGGTAGAGGAACTATAGTTCTAGCTATTTTCTTTAGGCCTTTGTGGCTGCCAGGGCACCCAGAACTTGTCATTTGCTGGCTTTCAGATTTGACTACTCAAGATCTGTATCATTGACATTGAAATGTGAAATGTGAGTTTGAAAGAGATGTGGATGAAATTCCCCCTAGTAACTTACTGTTTATAAACAAGTTATATGGAGGTAAGTGAGAGATTCACTCTGGGAGTGGTAAGTACTTGATACTAGATAGGATAATGTAAACTCCACTGATAGGTGTAGCCAGGTGTGCTGTACTGACACCCAGAGAAAACAGTTCTCCTTGCCTTACCTTTTTTCTTTTGACTTGCTCAGTTGTCTCGAGATCAAAACAGATATTGTTTTCTGAGAACATTTCTGAAAATAGTTTACTTTTAAATTCATGTGAGCGAACTACTCTCAATGCCAATAGCAAGATGATAAATGCTGTGTTCTTTAAAAAGGCAAATGACTATCTTCCTCTTTCTTCCACTCTAGGGACAATGAAGCCTGGTGTAGTGAGAGTTCCTGGAGCAAACCAACAAAATGAGGCACACTCCATGCTCTACTTCTGCTGCCTGGAGCCCACATTGACCCAAGATTTCTTCCAGCTTAAAAGTGCTATCATTTTAAAGAAAATGTGGTACATATACACCATGGAATACTATGCAGCCATAAAAAAGAATGAGTTCATGTCCTTTGTAGGGACGTGGATGAAGTTGGAAACCATTATCTGCAGCAAACTAACACGGGAACAGAAAACCAAACGCTGCATGTTCTCACTCATAAGTGGGAGCTGAACAATGAGAACACATGGACACAGGAAGGGGAACATCACACACCGGGGCCTGTTGGAGGGTGGAGGGAAAAGGGAAGGAGAGCATTGGGACAACTACTTAAAGTATGAGTGGTTTAAAACCCAGATGGTGGGTTGATAGATGCAACAAAGAAACTGCCATGGCACATGTATACCTATGTAACAAACCTGCATGTCCAGCACATGTATCCCAGAACTTAAAGTAAAAAAAAAAAAAAAAAAAAAAAAAAAAGCTGTCATTTCTCTGATGTACTGCAGGCTGCTAATAGAAACTTCCATGATAGGTCAGAAGCAGTTAGCTGAATGTGGCTTCTCAATATATGGTGAGCAGCTCATGGCCAGTGACAAGACCATCCGCTTCCCCTACAAGTCTTGTTCACTGGCCAAAAAGACACCGGTAAGCAGTTTAGAATGCCTGAGTAAAAGCTCCCACAAACAGCAGATTATTCAATAATTTTATAAACATTTCTTGGCCAGATGTGGTGGCTCACGCCTGTAATCCCAAAACTTTGGGAGACTGAGAGGCGGGTGGATCACCTGAGGTCGGGAGTTTGAGACTAGTCTGACCAAGATGGAGAAACCCCGTCTCTACTAAAAATACAAAATTAGCCGGGTATGGTGGCACATGCTTGTAATCGCAGCTACTCAGGAGGCTGAGGCAGGAGAATCGCTCGAACCTGGGAGGCGGAGGTTGCAGTGAGCCGAGATCGTGCCTTAGCACTCCAGCCTGCGTGACAGAGCATGACTCCATCTCAAAACAAAACAAACAAACAAACAAAACACATTTCTTGAGTGCCCACTATGGTCTGGTTTGTGTTGAGTGCTACAGATAAAACAGTGGACGAGACCAGTCCTCTCTCGACTTGCACAGCTCATAATCCTCTAGTGGAAGACATGGACAAGAAAAAAGGCGATTCTGTTAGAGTTTGGCGACTGCCAGGATAGGGGTGGTAGACGCTGCTACCTAAACCATCTCTGTGTCTACTTTACTGAAAGGATTACTGGCTGCCCATTGAGATTTTTAGTCAAAATTATAATACACATCATAACAACACGTATAATATGGTATGCTGGAAATGAACTGCCATGCATAAAAGAGGAGATTTGGAGGATAGGGGAGGGTGGCAAGAAATGATGTTGGAAATATTATAATTATTTGACTTTTTTTTTAACCTTTTTTTAACCAGAGGGTTTTCAAACACATTATATCAAGAGAAGTTGTTTAATAAATGACACATTGGTAAATTTTTCTGGCATGTACAATGCGTAGAAAAGAGTAGGGAAAGGAAATAAAGAACATTTTTCATTTGGAACTAAGATATCAAATTTTAGCATTTTTTTCATGACCACAAAACTCTTATTTTTAAAATTAAAATCTTTATGTAAAGAATATTTGACATCTTCATTGTGAGCTCTGAGCACACCTCTTTTCTAAGGCAGCCACGTAAGCAAATCAGACATTAATGTACCATGTACCAAAAAGTTCATCAACACACAAGCTTGTCAATGAACAGGAATGGCACGAGCACCAGAATGTGCTGGTGTTTTCTCAGGAATAAGAGTTAAATAAAGCTTGACTCTCTCAGTGGCACACGGCGCCAGCACGCTGGCCCACAGACACTTCGTGGTTCGGTAGTTCCTGCTTGTCAGCACCTGTGCTTCTCTGTGCTTCTTTTGCTTGAGCTCTGGGCACAAAAGTGGAGTCTGATAGTTAAGTATTTAGCAACTGTCTCCATGGTGACTGGGCCAGGAAACGAGCTTTGACCTGACTCTATTGTATGTAGTGGGAGCCCGGCTGCAGGCCCTGAGTCTTCTTCTGCACCTTGCCTGGAGAAGCTACAGCTGGCATCCTTCCCCTTGGGCCCTGGCCAGCTGGCCCACTTGCCAGGGATTGTTTTCTCCACATCAGGAGATCTGGGGAACCACTCCCCTCTGAGAGGCAGCTGCGAGGGAGGGTGTGGGAGTGGAAAGCCTATTTTAAGTAGGGAATAATGGGAGACACAAGGCTTCCCAGGACAGCCTGCTGTGTGGAAAGAAAATTTTATTTCAGTTTTTTGATATCTTCAACAATATTCTTCTGCGCAGAATGTCTTTCTCAGTACCAATTCTACCTGGAATGTTTATACTTATTGTCTCTTATTGAGCAAAACATCTTGATTCAGTTAAAAACATTCCATTATTTTAGAGGGCTAAGTTTTCAGTACTGGGCTCTTTGCCTCACATTGTCAGGTCACGAAGAAAAGTTGTCTTAGCGAATGGGACATAAAAGACAGTGTGTTTTGATGCGTTCCAGAAAAATGAAATGCCATCTCCTGGGACACAGTCTGTGGGTGGGATGCTGTGTGGGAACCCTGCGTGCCAGTGACTGTTAGTGTTGGTGGGAGTGAGTTAGGCATCTAGAGGGGAGGGATAGAGCAGGAAAGAAGGTTAACTTGCCCTACCTTATTCATTTTGCTTAGGGCATAATTAGCATCATAGCGTAGATTCATCCAGGGGTAATTTTCCTAATTACCAGAGGGGGACCTGGCTGACTATAGTTGGGTGATTGCATATTTTGTTTGTTTGTTTGTTTTTCTTGTTTTTTTTGGAAACGGAGTCTGGCTCTGCTGCTCAGGCTGGAGGGCAGTGGTGCGATCTCGGCCCACTGCAACCTCTGCCTCCCGCGTTCAAGCGATTCTCCTGCCTCAGCCTCCCAAATAGCTGGGATTGCAGGCGCCTGCCACTGTGCCTGGCTAATTTTTGTATTTTTAGTAGAGACAGGGTTTTACCATGTTGGCCAGACTGATCTCAAACTCTTGACCTCAGGTGACCCACCCGCCTCGGCCTCCCAAAGTTCTGGGATTACAGGCATGAGCCACCGCGACCGGCCTGCATTCTGCACTCTATATCTAGAGAAGGAAAACCAACTGGCTTTCAGGATGAATTGGGGAAGTTCAGCTTTTCATATAGCTGTTAAATCAGATGCAACTCCCTGCTTTATGTGGATCCTTATTGGCAGATTAAAAAGCTTGATTAGATTGAGGTGGTGGTGGTTGTTTATTCCATGATGGCTTCCATTTTTACTAAGTTTTTAAAAAATATTCACTCAAGTTTCTGCACACCTGTAGTCCCAGCTAATTGGGAGGCTGAGGCAGGAGGATCCCTTGAACCCAGGAGTTTCAGACCAGCCTGGGCAACATAGTGAGACCTTGTTTCTAAGAAAACAAACAAACAAACAAACAAAATTATAAGAATTCAAGTTTCCCTTTTTTTGTTTTTGGTCTGGTTGGTTGGTTTCCAAGACTACAGTATGTATGTATGTATGTATGTATGTATGTATGTATGTATGAATGTATTTATTTATCTTGAGACAGAGTTTCACTCTGTCACCCAGGCTGGAGTGCAGTGGCCTAATTTGGCTCACTGCAACTTCTACCTCCTGGACTCAAGCAATTCTCCTGGCTCAGCCTCCCGAGTAGCTGGGATTACTGGGCCCCCCCTACCACACCTGGCTAATTTTTGTATTTTTAGTAGAAACAGGGTTTCGCCATGTTTGCCATCTGGTCCTGAACTCCTGACCTCAAGTGATCTCTCTGCCTCAGCCTCAAAAAGTACTGAGATTACAGGGGTGAGTCACACACCTGGCCCAACTGGAGTTTTTAAACCCACCCTTAGACACATTTCATCCATTCCTGTGAGATTCCAGCTGAGTGTGGCTGGCACAGGAATCAGATCTGATCCTTTTATCTCATACACTACATCCAAATCCTATTGGTTTAACTTTCAGGATAGAGTGTGTATATATATATATTTGTTGTTGTTGTTGTTTTTTGAGACAAGAGTCTCGCTCTGTCGCCCAGGCTGGAGTGCAGTGGTAGAATCTCGGCTCACTGCAAGCTCCGCCTCCCGGGTTTACGCCATTCTCCTGCCTCAGCCTCCCGAGTAGCTGGAACTACAGGCGCCGCCACCTCGCCCGGCTAGTTTTTTTGTATTTTTTAGTAGAGACGAGGTTTCACCGTGTTAGCCAGGATGGTCTCGATCTCCTGACCTCGTGTTCTGCCCGTCTCGGCCTCCCAAAGTGCTGGGATTACAGGCTTGAGCCACCGCGCCCGGCCAGGATAGAGTATATTTTTATTCCAAGTACATCTCAACATTACTATCTTAGTTCAAAGCACCATATCTGTTTCCTGGACCACTGAAAAGTCCTGTAATGGTTTCTTTTCTTCCCCTACCCTTCTCCCCTCAATGGTCTATTTTCAAAACATTAGCCAGAATGGTATTTTAAAAATAGAAATCTGACCACAACATTCTCCTGCCCTGTAATGGACAGGTGAGGGAGGCAGGCAGGTAGGGGGAAAAGACTCTTCCGTCAGTGTCTCACCACGTTTAGAAAATGCCTTATTAGGCCTCACCAAGCCCTCCAGGATTTGACCCGGGCCTCTCTGCCAGACTTCACCTCCCATCCCCTTTCCCTCCAGGCACGCTGGGCTTCTTTATGTCTGAAACAGATACTCTTACATTTGCAGTGCCCTCCGTCTGTGCATTTCTTGCCCAGATTTTACATTTTACTTCTTCACATCACTCAGGCCTGTGTTCTGACTTCCCCATTTAAAGCATCATCATCATCTCTCTTTATCCCTTGGTCTGTTTAATCCATTTGTAGATTATTATTGCTGTAAGCAACTTTTTTTTGAGACGGAGTGTCCTCTGTCGCCCAGGCTGGAGTGCAGTGGCGTAATCTCAGCTCACTGCAAGCTCCGCCTCCCGAGTTCACGTGATTCTCCTGCCTCAGCTTCCCGAGTAGCTGGGACTGCAGGCGCCCGCCACCTCGCCCGGCTAATTTTTGTATTTTTAGTAAAGACAGGGTTTCACCTTTTTTTTTTTTTTTTTTTTTTTTTTTTTTTTTTTTTGAGACGGAGTCTCGCTCTGTCGCCCGAGCTGGAGTGCAGTGGCCGGATCTCAGCTCACTGCAGGCTCCGCCTCCCGGGTTTACGCCATTCTCCTGCCTCAGCCTCCCGAGTAGCTGGAACTACAGGCGCCCGCCACCTCGCCCGGCTAGTTTTTTGTATTTTTTTTTTTAGAGTAGAGACGGGGTTTCACAGTGTTAGCCAGGATGGTCTCGATCTCCTGACCTCGTGATCCGCCCGTCTCGGCCTCCCAAAGTGCTGGGATTACAGGCTTGAGCCACCGCGCCCGGCCTCACCTTGTTAGCTAGGATGGTCTCCATCTCCTGACCTCGTGATCTATCTGTCTTGGCCTCCCAAGTGCTGGAATTAAAGGCGTGAGCCACCGCGCCCGGCGCTGTAAGCAATTGTATCTTCTTTTTACTTCTTTCCTTATGTATCATTTTCTCCCTTACTAGGAAAAAAAAAACCTCTGCCTTGCTATCTGTTAAAACTCTGCCTTGCTAACCGGGGCTCAGGGGAAGAGGGGTGATAGGGGTGAGGGATAAACGACTACACATAGGGTACAGCGTACACTGCTCGGGCAATGGGTGCACCAACATCTCAGAAATTGCCACTAAATAACATCCATGTAACATACAAACCACCTGTTCCTCAAAAACTATTGAGATTAAAAATATATATATATTAAAAAAAAAAGCTGTCAATCCCCAGCACCTAAACAGTGACTTACACAGAGCAGACACTGAATACAAATATAAAATAAAGGCATCTATCAAACTTACATCTGGCAGATACATCTCCCATGGGTTTCTCCTAGCACCTTTCCAGCTCTTCCTTGCTTAATCCGAGGAAAGTTTCCATTTCTCCAGCTTGAAGCATCTCATCACCCTAGTCCTTCACATATTTTCACCTTCTCCTCCTCTTTCCTTCTCTCCCAGGCATTAGTTTGCTAGGATTCCACTGTTTGCAAACATCAGACATTATGCTAACGGCTTGACTTGCATTGTGCTGTGTGTCATCTCTGACAGTCCTATGAGTTAGAAGCTATTATGATTCCAGTTTTACAGATGAAGAAACAGCAGCTCAGAGAGGCTAACTAACTTGACCAGATTCACATGGCTCGGTGAGTGGTAGAGCCAGAATCAGACCTGGTCTAATGCCAGAGCCCATGCTCTCAATCTTTTTGCTGTCAGGAAGATGATTTTGTAGAAAAGAAATCTTCAAATCATCACTGGTAAATATATTTACAGATGGAAACAGTACAAAGAAGCCTAGATTAAATATATCAATTCGGTAAACATTTTTTCAATTCCTACCATGTGCCAGTTATAGTTTCAATACATAAGACTGAGCAATATGATAATTTCAAAATTAAGTTTCTGTATGATTCTAAATCCTTTGTTGTCGTTTCAACAGTATTCACAGCAACTACATCAAGAGTAGATTCCATCTCAAGAAAACTACTTTCTTTATAGATTCAATGCCATCCCCATCAAGCTACCAATGAGTTTCTTCACAGAATTGGAAAAAACTGCTTTAAAGTTCATATGGAACCAAAAAAGGGCCCGCATTGCCAAGACAATCCTAAGTCAAAAGGACAAAGCTGGAGGCGTCACGCTACCTGACTTCAAACTATACTACAAGGCTACAGTCACCAAAACAGCATGGTACTGGTACCAAAAT